>NC_092860.1:26254529-26313568 GCF_032062135.1 Pyxicephalus adspersus
TCCGATGTCAGGCCCGCAACATCGCGCTCGTGCACACGTATCCGACAAGGCATCGGAAGCTTTTACATAGGCGCCAATGGAGAGGAGTTGAATTCGGTTAACTCTTAGCAAACTGGAAAGAAATTAGTGATTTTAAAATATACTTTTTTCTTAGCGCACATAAATGTTTAAAAACATTTAACAACGCAAACACTTTTTTTTAGGGCTAAGGGTAATATGTGTGCCATTAAAAAGAAGGATTTGTTAGGGGAACAGTGACTTTTAATACAAGATCGCGAGTAAAAAGCTGTCGGATAAGCGCGGCGTCGTGCGCGAGCTTGTCCGTTGTTGAATAGCGCGATCGCGCACGATTCCAGATCGCTAATACGAATGCGCGACCGATAATCCGATTTTGCTTGATGAATCAGGGGCAATATATTAATTGTGCCAAAAACCCTGCTTTCTCCTGTCCCTTATTTTACCATGTTACATAAACCCAACTGCTGTTGGTTTGGACATTTGAAGTCTGCTGCCTCTTATCCTCCCTGCAAGTGTCCGGTTACCACGAGGAATCCTCCTGTAACATCAAGCTGCTGGAGATGCATGCCTCGATGCACCCGCTCATTTTAGTTGAACAATGCGGGGAGAATACTTCATTGGATTGTCGACGACCTAAAATCCTTTTATAATAAAGGAGGAGGCCAATAAGCTTTAGGAAGAGTGCGGATATTGCACACTGGAAGGGCATTGGAGAAAATCGTAAACTTCAAACTTGAACCACCGGGTCCTTTCCATGGCCGAGATGACCACCCTAAAATGGGAATGGTAAAAATGAGAATAAAACCGGAAAATGTCATTATAAACTTCCTGGACAGAAAATTCTCAGAGTTCAATCAAGTACATCATGCGGAACCCCAGCTCAAAACTAAAGGGGGAAAAGGATTGGCAGAAATACGAGAACATGGAATCTGATGGGTTTGAAGAGGAGAAAAAAACTGTTGCCAAGACAATTCCTGTCAAAAAGCCTGCAACCAAAAAAAATGTAAAGTAGGGGTCTGAAGATGAGGAAGACTCAGAAGAAGGAGAAGCAATAGAAACAAACCCCCCTGTCGCTAAAGGGAAAACAGCTATTTCTGCCAAAAAGGAAGAAGACAACGAAGATGATGATGATGGTGAAACTGGGCCTGTGCTATCTGCTGAAGAAACTGCTCCTGTAGCAACTGAGGTTCAGACTGCAGGAAATATCACTGTGGAAGATGTTCATGTGTTATCTGAGACTGAAGCTAAAGAAAGTATTCCTGTATTGGCTGACAAGGATACTTCTGTGTTGACTGAAGTGCAGGCTGATAAATGTGTTCCTGTGTTGGCTGGGGAAAAGTTTCCTCCTATTGAAGTCCAAGCTAAAGGGTGGGATCCTGTTTCACCTGAGACAAAAGAACAGCCTGAAGGGCAGGTAGAAGAAGCTTAGCCAATGGAGGCTGAAAAGGGAGATGTTGAATCTGAAGATGAAGAGAATGAAAGGACAGATGAGAAAGGATGAGGAAGAAGTTGGCAATCTACAACTGGCTTGGAAGATGTTAGACCTTTGTAAGGTTATATTTAAGAGGCAGCAGGACAAGGAGCCCCAGCTAAAGGCGTCACAAGCTCATCTCAATCTGGGAGAAGTCAGTGTAGTCAGAGAACTATATTCAAGCAGTAGAAGACTTCCTTTTGTGTCTGAACATCCATAAGGAGCACCTGAAGGAGCATGACTGACTCCTTGCCGAGACTCACTACCAACTGGGCTTGGCCTACCAGCACAAGAGCAAGCACGATAGTGCCAAATCTCCCTTCACACAGTCTACTGAAGTCATAGAGAAGAGAGTGGCTCTACTTTCAGAACAGTGGGAAAAAGCTGCAAATGAATCCATGCAAATTTTCCATGAGAAAATTCGGAAGGAAATGGATGAATTTAATGAGCTTCTTCCAGACATCAGGGAGAGGAGTAAAGATTCCAAAGAAGCCAATGAAAGTATCTCTGTTTCCAAGAAGGTGCGGGAAGAGTTTAATAAATTAAGGGAAGTAAAGATGAGAAAAGCTGTCCCGGTTTTCCTGATGAACAGGATCAGTGGAAGTGAAGGCTGAAAAAGAAAAGTGTTTGGAAACATTAACAAAAATTAAAAAGAAATGTGTAAAGAAAACTTTCAAATGTAAGCTGTGCAGCTACACTTGTCCCAGACGCTCAGATCTTGATCGTCACATGCAGAGGCAAATAAGAACTCGTTCTGGGGAAAAGCTATATGAATGCTACGTTTTTCATGTTCGGTTTACACAACGTGGAACCATGAAAATGCACATACTGCAAAACCCACTGGGAATGTAGCTGTCCCCATTGCGATACAGTTATTGCAAGAAAAAGTGATATAGGTGTTTACTTAAGAAAGCAGCGTCCTTTTACTGAACAAGGAAAGAAGTCCCATTCCTGTGATATAGTATTCGATGACCGTTATGCCCTTATTCAACATCAGAATTCTCACAAAAATGAAAAGTGATTTAAGTGTGATTGGGGTGTGGCAGAGAAAAGTGTGAGGACCATCACCACAGGGGCTGTTAATGGTGCCATGCCAATAATACAGAAACTGGAACTTCAGCTTGCTGTAGCAAACAACATTGCTTGCATTGGACTGGATAAGATTCAAGAGAGGCTGCCCATTTTGTTTCAGTTAAGTGACAAGATTGTAGCTAATGCCTCAGAGGTTGTCGTCGGTGCTAAGGATGCAGTGATTCAAAGTATAACTGGAGTGGTTGATAAAACCAAGGAAGTGGTGTATGACAGTGTGGAGATGACCAAGTTTGTTGTGAATGGAAGCATAAACACTGTGCTTGGGAACAGTGCAGTGCGCAAAATGAGCAGCAGTGTTCATACTGCTCTTACAAAGTCTGAAACTCTTCTTGAACAATATATACTCGTATACACACACATCTAAATATGAGCATGCATGTACATACATATATGGTCATGCACCAAAACAAATAAAAAGAAAACAAAACTTACCCAAATTATGAAGCACAGGTCCCTCTCACCAAACAATGTGGCCTGCATGTTTGGTTTCACTTCTGCTAGGCTGACTGCGTTTGCGCATGTAGTCCTCGTACTTGCACACAATATGTGCATCCAGACCAAACTTTTTTAAATTAGGTGGCCATGAAATAAGCTGCGCTGATTTTGGCCTTTCAATAGCTGTAAAACAATCACAATTTATATGTTAAATATAAAACTGTAGGAACAGCCAAAGATTATAAAGGAGATCACATAATAAAACACACAAATACAAATTAGTAACACAACTTTATTCAACATAACCACAAAAAGGTCAGAATAATATGGACTACACAGACAACCACTAAGTTTATTAAAGAAAAAAACCAAAAAAATGTGTCCATATTAAGCCAAATTATTTAAAAAAATGTCCCAAGATAATATTGTATTTATAATATATTGACAAAAACAATATGTGCTTTCGATTTGAGTCATCAGTTAACCCTCAGAATACCAGGCTGTGGGGAGGAGAGCATTGAAAGAGTGAAAGTACAGAGGGAGAGTGGAAAGTTTAGAATCATTGCTGTGGATTCAGGAAATATTCATTCTTTAGTGTTAACTAATAGTGTTGTAAGATTTGTATTGGGTGCTTATTTTTTTTTAATTTGTGTTAATGTGGACTCCAAGTCTTGAACACCCAAAAATTAGTACAGCAAAAACAGTGGAAGATCATTCCAAGAAGCCTGGACAGAATCATTTGGAGTGATTGAATGCAATGGGAAAGCGTTTGTGTGTCGTGTCGCACATCAAGTGTCAGATAGCACTTTGACACCAACCACAAAAGTGTTGTCAAACTTGGTGAAACTGAAAGAAAAAAGTTTCTTGAAGGGAAATTAGGTAAATATCATTCCCAGTATCTTAGTTTTTGCAACTATCTTTCTAGAACAAATCATCTGACTGCTGCTAGTTTTCAAATTTCACTGTGCATAGCCAAACATAGTAAGTCCCTGCCTGATGGGGATAATATGGAAAATGCCATGTTGTCTGGGAGTAATTCCCTTTTTCATGATTTCCCAAACAAGGATAAAATTATTCAATGTATCTCTGACATGCCACTTAGCAGAAATGTTGTTAAAGATCGAGTCCAGCGCATGGCAAGTAACATTATTCAGCAGCTCACCACTGACTTACAAAAAGTAACCTATTACTTTATGTGCTTGTTGGTGACATCATGAGAGAAGAGCTAATGAAACTAATGTCTTTACCTGGGGATAGACATCTGCAATGGAGGCTTTTTTGTCACAAGACCAGAAAGGATGTTTTCAATTACTAGTGATGGGGCACATTTTATGGTACAGTTATATGTTAAAGAAACAAAACATCAAGTCATAACCAGAATAGTTTGGACCTCCCAGCCCTTGCAACTTACCAGCACCTCCCCACTCCCACCAACCTTTGCTTACCAACCAACCCCACTAAAGAATTACACAGACACCAAGTTTGCACCTAAATTGGCTGGCAAGCAGCCCTTTATTCAAACAATAAATAACCATACCCTTATAAATAATAAAGAACTATAAATAACCATCATTTTAAATAACAAACAAAACAACCTCAAATTACATTAACAATCTAATTACCATAATTCCAAAATTAACCAAAATTAAAACCCCTTCGATATTAACCTTTTAACCGCCAATTTAGTTAGTGGCTTGCAGTTGCTCCGGGCCAATTTATTTTAGCAAATTGTGTTATTTCTAATTTGTGACATTTCCTTGCTACTAATTATTCCACGGTCACCTGTTAGTCTATTATAACAAAGTGGGGAAAGCATCTTTTAGAATTTCATCAATGTGTGGAAATTTTGAAAACAGGGTTGTACACACAGAGCCGCATTACATTTGGCACACATATATCTAGACTCTCAAAGATTGGGCTTTAGGGATGCTGTAGGGAGAAGTAGTAGGAAGAAGGGTAGGCAGTGTAGCAGGTTGTTGATTTTTGTAATTTATTTGATTGGCCTGAAACAATGTATTCAGGGAGAATACTGCTTACAAGGCTACTTCTGTAATGTGTATTTATGTCCACTTGTCACTAGGGGGCAGTATGAGACTATAGTTTCTATACGGAGAGCAGTCAGCTGACTGCTTGATCCTCTGACAGGACGGAATGATCAAAGTTTTCCAAGCATTCATAGCAATCCAGTAAACTGGCTGGGGCTTATTTGCACTGCTTATCTCACACGATAACTCAGCTGGGGCATGATTCATACTCTACCAGAATTTCCAAACCAAATGCACCACCTTGGCCCCCAGCCGCCCAGCATCGCCTTAGGAGCTACGACGAAAATACCACCATAATTGGGGGCTATACCATGCAGGATCCCTCCTACCACAAACCACTGATATTTCCATCTCCAGGATCCCTGCCTTCTAAGACCCCAACCGCCACAGCGAACAGGCGTCTCACACCTAAGCGCCCCTCCAATCTCGCAGAGCCTGCTGTATACCATCCTAGAGACCCAGGAACCATAAGTCCGCTCCAATTGCGGTAAGGTGTACACCATCACGCCTCAGGTACCAACAGGTTTCTTCCTTCAACTTATTGTGTCCAACGACAATGCCCCCATTTCGAGTGACAAACTGGCCATCCTCCCTATTATTTAATTTGATCCTGTCCCTAATAATCTCCTTCATAGAACCCTTCCCCAGGTCATTGCCCCCCAAAGCCTCAAATTTTTTAATTTCCAGTACCACCCTACCACACTACTACCAAACCCGGCACCCCGTTCCACCGAAAAATTGCCTCTTCTCGCGAGATCCCTAGCTGACATCCATTCTGTCGCATTTCGGCTGTGTTACCTCCCTACCAGACATAGGAGTGCCTGACAATCCAGACAAGGCACAGCGGACCATCTACAACACAAATAACAAAAACAAGTACAAAACCCTAAGACTCCACATACAAAACAATATAATACAATATAAGCTCCACATACAAAACAAAAAAAAAACATCTCCCCATACAACAGGTGAGGCTGCACATAAAGCTGAAACCTCCTAGACTCCCATCTCCCAATACACCTGATAACCTCCCAAATCTTCATCTGGTTGCCTCAGTAGCCGCCCCAATGCGAAAGGAGTGCGAGGAATAACTGTCCTCCGCCACCCCTAACCTACCCTAAACACTTTCTTAGCACCGCCACAAACTGGAATCTTGACAGGCAGGTCCGATCCTCATGTAATAACAATAACCCCCCCCTCCACACACACACACCTGCGGCTGCACCCTCGTGCTTGAATCTGCAAATCGTAAGAAATAGAGCACCCCATGGGCAAACAACGGTCAACAAAATTCTTACCCTCCCAATATATACCCAACAACCTCAAACTTTCCGGAAGCACTGGGAGCAGCTAAAAAGCAGCTTCAATATCTGCCCTAGCCAGTAATGCCCCCGGCCCATACCGCTTGACCCAATGAATAGCCGCATCAAACGAGGTGTAAGCCACTGCACAAATTTCAGGATCAATGCCATCATTCACCGATCCCCCAGGAGGAAAGGATAAATGATGTATCAACCGGAACCTACCCACCTCCTTCTTCGGGAACAATCCCTAGCGGAGACACTGTCAAATCAGGCAGCGGGGTCTCTTCAAATGGGCCACACATCCTCCCCAAACTCTTTCCTGTACTATATCAGGATGTCGCAGCACTGACCTCCAATTTTTCAGAACTGAAACCGGCCCACCCAGTGCACTCAGAAATCTAAAACCAAACCCCTCCCCCAACAACCATGCCGCCTCCAAATCAGATTACTTACCTAAAGAGGGGCGCATCCTTCCTACCATCACTGGAGTCATCCCTTTTTCCACTAGCACCCCCCTTACCCCCACCATGTTTGAAACAGCACGGAAGCCTGTGCGCGCCACTGCACCCTTGTGCTTGAATCTGCATCCAGCCCTCAATAAAGAGCCAACAGACCCCCTTCATTTTAAAAGCTGGCGATCCACCTGCCTTCTGACATCCCACAGGCTGATGTCCTTATGGTCCCACCGTAAGGACGGCCTGAACTGCTTGCCGTACCACGGCCAAGCTACCCCCCCATACATCCTGTATGCTTCCCGAAACGTATCTAAATAGAACAACGCCGCACATCGATCTGGCTGCCGTTGGCCAATCACACTAGCTAAAATCCCGAAAGCCTGTAACCAGTTAAAAAACGTGCTGCGAATCAAGCGATGCTTTCTTCCCGCCGCACTTCCCCCCCAACAGGGAAGATGTTCCCTGTGCCCGCAGTGGGCCCCTGTGTCACTGCAGTCTGTCTCCTGGATCCCTGGCTGTTGACCCCTGGGGTGGGACCTGTCCTCTCTTGCTTGCTGCCTGCCTCGACCCTGGCTTTCTTTGACTATCCTTCTGCATTGTGATTTGGTACCGCGCTTTGCCCACCTTGGTGTGCCCAAGGACCGCAACCTGGCAGTAACTAGCGGCTCAACATCCTCACCATCAGAGGCCCAGGAGAACACCTGGTTACTGCTTAGACTCTGCGCCTTGGCCCTTCTCAGGGCTCACACCACCACCGTGCAAGCCGTAGCGCCCCCTAGTGGTCATGTCTCTCTGTGCGTGACAATACCAGTGATATTGTTTCCTGCCTGAAATGGTTGACATTTTGACTTAAACTGTGTATTCCATGACAACCACCTTGTGAGACTTTCCTCCCACTGAATCTCAACATTATCACATGGGTTCCTCTGGAATTAAAAGGTTGAGAAAAGATAGCATAAAGGATAGCTCAGATCCCCCTTTGTGGCCCAGTAACCAGCAACTGTAACAGTTCCATAGCAGCTGGGCATAAGGTCATAAAATGAAAATTTGTACTTCTGTTGATGAGTCTGTTTAACCTCCCTGGCAGTAATCCTGAGAGTGGCTCAAAGTGGATTTTTTTTATACCAAAAGATCCCCGAGCCACACTGCTTTTACAAATCCTCATTCATACAGCCAGAGGAGTAATCACATAAACTCAGGAGCTCTGAGGCAGCTGGATGCTTGTGCACTGCAACAAACAAGCAAAGCAAAAGGCACAGATTCAGTTGACACAGCAAACTAAGATTGCACTTTAAATGTTAAATTAGCCTGTCAAACCTACGTGGCCGGTTGGGAACTCTAAAGCACGTCAGATGACCAAGACAAACAATTGTGTTCAGGTGAAAATCGAACATGTGTACATGTAGTCCCTCGATGACAATCATCAATCTGCCACAGAGGATTGATGAACCACCAAATGGGAATGACCGCTGAGCACTACTATCACTAGAGGGTATTCGTTCTCATCCTTCCATCTGTGTGTACAGCTTTTGTTAATTCATCTGTCATTAGAAACAGTCTTTTGTGATAATAAATTGTGACAATCATCTGATGTCTCAACGAGCCTTAATGGAGAACTTTCATTAAAATAAAAAAAGTGACACCTTCCTTTATAACTGCAGAATCCTTCATCCCCTCCACAGCTGGCTTAGATTAGGTGTCACGCCATCCTGGATTCTTCCTTTCTCCCGGCCCGGAAGGACCACCGGCACTGTCATCTTTTGACTTCTGGCTTCAGTGCCGAACTTACTGCGCATGCGTGAGCTTGGCACTTTTCTTTTGTCATTGCTGGAAACCCTCTTGAGCATGCGCAGAAGAAGCAGCCCGAAGCCTACGATACATGATTTAGGTACCTATGTCACCTTTCCCATGTGGATCTGGGAGGAAAACAAAAAAGAAAACATTTTACTTCATATAAAAGGGTACTTGTATTCTTTTATATGTGATAAAAAAGCAGCAGTGTTCTGGTATTACTTAATTATCTTTATTCCTATTGTAATATTAGGTACAATGCTAACTCTTATCAATACAGTCCAAGTAGGCAGAGATAATAAGACCTCCTAAAACCTGCACTTATATTGTATCTGCCAGGAACAAAGATGGCTCCTTTGGTTCTCTACATGAGCAGACAAGCTTCCTGGTCAGGTGATGTGCAGGCGGAGTGCTTTGTTGGTGTTTGCTTTCACAGGGAAGTGAAGAGTTGTGCCTGAGCTTCGGGGGCCAGGTACTGATACCATGACATGGCTTTGTGTTTGTGTGTTTATAGAGGAATACAAAGCAATAGTTTGTTTATATTGGAACTGTCACTTTCATGCCATCTTCTGTTTGAAATATTTAAATCATTGTGATCAGCTTCTGTAACCTGAAAACTGGTTGTGAAAGTGTATTTTTATATATAAATTCATTTAGGAATATATCTTTCCAAACATGTATGGCAATGTAACATTGGAGCAAGCAGGACTTTGGGATATTGATGGCATACATGTTACGACGATTGCACACAGCACAGATTTGCACTTAAGTCAAAGTTCCTTAGCTGCATTCTTTTTATATTGGTGACTCAAAAGCTCACCTCCAGGCAAATATTTACCGTTACCCCCTTCACCTTGTGAAGCAAACTTTACACGATGGACTCCTATACTATCTGACGAGCAGGTATTATTTTTCAGAGTTTTTGGTGATGTGCAACAATTTTGTGGACTGAGTGGTGTCAGCCCTGCTCAGTTGTCTTTTGCTTAATATCAAAATCTCTTTAAAAAGGACATGGAAGGGCTCATTATATTCTTTGAGATAACATAGAAAGTGTGCATAGAATGCAAAACTCTGAACTCTGATGAGCAGTAGGTATATTTTAATCTCTCCAGCGGTAACCCCAAGTGTGGTTCGGGGTAAAAAAAAGATGCTGAAAGTGGTAACCCCAAATCACAGTCAGGGTGGCTAAAACAATGTAAAACAATGGTAAATGGAGCCCTACCTGGTCTGCCGGAATCCTTCCTCACGATCCCTGTCTTCTCGCATCCTCCGGCCGGCCTCCTCTGCACCCGATGAGTCACGTTGAGTAGGTGCGTGCGGCCGTTGTGTTGAGAAATTGGTGGGAATTTAAAACTATTGTTAACAGTGGATTTATATGTCTATTTTACAGTTTTATATATATTTGTATGAGTATATTATTTATTAAAAAAAATGATTTTGTGTTTCAAACTTTAATATACTTATTATATCATTTTCATTAAAAACAATGTACCGCTTTTAAACATTTAAATCCCGTCAGAAATGAACCGCCCAGGAGGTCAATGCAGTTTTCAAAGAAGATGCTTCTAATGCTATTTACCTAACCAAAGAGAGCCAGACAGGTTTCTTGTCAGAGTTTGAATACATTTCAATGTAGCTTACAGTTGCTTAAAGTCTGTCATACACTACTACCTTTTGGTGTTATTAAATGGTGTCAGCCCTGCCCAGTCGCCTTTTGCTAAACTACTGAATCTTTTTTTTTTTCACAATCACAGGACTGTTCTGTAGTTTTAAACAGACCAAAAAGACATAGAAGGGCTAATTGGTCTTTTTGAGATAACACAGTAAGTGTGCATGGGGTATTGGATCAATATGTTTTTATTTAATGCACCTTTAAAGAAAATACATTGGATTGTTATATTTTACTCATCAAAAGGAATCAAAGAAGAAAAATTTGTTGTTAGGGTTTATATGCATTTAAAGGTAACTTTAAAAATGTTTTATTGCCTACATCAGGTCTAATTGGCCGCAGGGGTTAGCACTCTGGCCTTTGCAGTGCTAGGTCCCAGGTTCGAATCCTGGCCAGGACACTATCTGCATGGAGTTTGCAGGTTCTTCCCTTGTCTGTGTGGGTTTGCCCTGGGTACTCTGGTTTCTTCCCACATCCCAAAAATTTGCAGTTAGGTTAATTGGCTTCCGGCCACAATTGACCTTATTATGTATTAATGACATATGAATATGGTAGGGACATTAGATTGTGAGCCACATTTGAGGGACAGTTAGTGACATGATTATGGACTTTGTACAGGGCTGCGCAATATGATGGAGCTATATAAATACTGTGTAATGATATTAATAGAATAGAAGCTCAGGGGTTGTCTGTGCTGATGGGTTGTGGAAACCCAAATACTAAGGGGGCCCTGTACACCACTGTATTGTGGTGAATTGTTACATTTGTTAGCATATTGAGGTGCCGTTTGTTTTTATTGTATTTATTTATTCATGGGATTGCAAGTCCAATCAAATTATTTGGTTTGTGTTAATGCAAAGGATAATGCTGAAATCATGTCAGACAAGTATGAATGGGCCCTTGTGAGAATAACAGCTCTCACTATAATGTTCACCTTCAGACCAGAACATTTTTATATTCTGCCTTCTAAAGCATTATATAAACATTTTTTTTTCACAGAAACTGTTTTTATGATAGTCAATGATGTTTTTTGGTTTTGTTTTTAAATCTTTTGATCTTGAAGGATGATTTCCCTAGTAGTTGATACCCTACTTCTTGGTGCCATTGTGATCTTCCTTCTTTTCACCCTATGGAGGAGTGGCAGAGTGAAAGAGTGGACTACTGGACTGGAGCGCAAGCGGTTTCTTAACAGCCTATCGAGAAAGAATTATGGGAAGACGTTGGATTATGACACAAGTAATGCCCAGGATGTACAGACTTCATTACTTCAGGAGATACTGAGGAAACATCAAAATACAGAATATGGACAGAAGCACAATTTCAAAGATCTAATAGGTAATAAATAATATATATTCTCCATTCCACTTGCTGTTCTTTAAAGCCCTGCACACATGTTAGATTAATGCCAGTGGAAATTGCATTAACACAATGTCTGAATATATGCAACTACTTCCCCATTACTTTACATTCTGCTAACTTTATTCTGATACTGCAAAAAAAGTGTGTGTAGATATATAAATTGGATATATTATTTGTTCACAACCCTCTTAAAATGCCAGTTTTTTGTGATGTAAGAAAATGAGACCATGATAACTCATTTCAAAACTTTTCAAAAGTCTGTCCGCAAAAACAAAGTGTGATAAGCTATTTGCATACCCTTACACTAATACTTTGTTGAAGCACCTTTGGATTTAATTACAGCATTCAGTCTTCCTGGGTAGGAGTCCATCAGCATGGCACATCTGGAGTTGGTAATATTTGCCCACTCTTCCATACAAATAGTTATTAAAAATCATTTTGGGATTGGAAAGGTATTTGTGTTCACAACCCTCCTAGAGTCTTCCAGCAGAATGTCTGTTGGATATTGGTCTGGGCTTGTTGATTTGGATGAAGGCTTTGGATTATTGCTTTGTTGAAATGTGAAATTCTTTATCACCTTCAGATTTCTAGCACATTCCTGAAGGTTTCGGGCTAAAAGTGATTGGTGTTGTAAATTGTTCATTTTTACCTCGGCCTTGAATAAAGCCCCAGTTATTCAGCTGACGAAAATCAACCCCCAAAGCATGATATTGCCACCACCATGCTTCATGTGGATGGTGTTCTTTGCTTTTTGATTCATTTGCAAAGTAAACATACTTTAGTGTTTAAGTAAATAAGTTACACTGACTGTATCTGAATTCCCATTGTTTTTAGAATTATGAAATATAATAATCACCTTAAGGAGTTTAAGATGCATGTACTGCTCACTAATAGACATGGTCAATAAGGGAAAATTGTGTTTTTGTGCAAAAAAAAAAAAAGCAACCTTCTAATTACATTGGTTTGAAGCCAATCAAACTCAGCATCTTGCCCCTTGTGCATGTGGTTTGCAGAAAGTCAAAATTTTTGGCCATTTTTTCACTAAACCAAACATCGGAGGTTATAGTATGGCCAATCACGTTTGATTAATAAAGTGACTGTTGCTTTGTGATATATAAAATGCAGTTCTTCACCTTATCTCTGCTTTGCTAAGTTTTTAATAAAATTGTACCTGGGGAGACATTGAAGAGAGAAATGTTTAACACGTAATATCTGGCTTTCGTTTGAATCTGTTTTCTGAATATTTTGCACACATATTCCCATCTTTCCAACCACAGAACACATCTAAGTACTGCACAGCAGTCTTCCAGATACACAAACTCCAGCATAAAATATAATTACAAAATATGTTTTTCTGCCCAAAGAAAGTACTGATGTTTAAGGCAGACAGACAACGTATACTCTCAGCATATATTTCCTTCCATAATGGTTGCCTTTACAAGTGATGGTGTAGTGGCGAGGCACACATGATAAGAATTTAGGTTTAGTACCTTTCCACCACTTGCTAGTGACCGTTTCAGTAGGGCCACATCTATGGTGTTCAGCCTAGCAAAAACCAGGGAAATATTCCATCACTACTCATTCAAGTAAAGATTCTTCCGTGTTTTGTCTTGCAAGGAAGCAACCATTATAAGGGAAGAAATCGGCTTCTGCTCATCAATGGTAAAATCACGATTGTGACATGGCCAATTGTTTTCCACTCCACAGATGTGTCTTTATTTCAGAAGTTCCATCCTCTTACTCAGTACAGTGACTATGAGAACTATATCCAGCGCACCAGAGAAGGAGAGGAGAACATACTACTACAAGGAAAACCCCAGGCTGTGATAACCACAGTAGGAGCATTGGCAAACTCCTCTCTAATCCCAATCAGTGCGAAGAGCATCAGAGAACGCTTTCTTCAGGTATCAGAACCTTCAAATGGAATCACTTTTTGACACCTCTTCTAGTAGTTAGGGTGGTTTGATAAATTGATCAAAAGGAGGATAAATAGTACAATTTGGTTAGATAAGTAGAATGTAAAAAGTGACCACTGGTGTGTTTTTTTTTTTCCAGGGAACAGCTGTGTATATGGAAGTGATTCAAAGCCTTTTCCCTGGTGCTCTGGAAAAGGTGGCCAGGTTTGCCTTTCCTTCCAGTGACAGCCAATCTGAGGCGGGGATTCCTAATATTCCATATCCTTCTGACTGTGTTTTCGGTCCTCTGAACAAGATTTACCCATCACAGATCTCCCCCCACACTTCTTTGACCCATTATGAGATGCTGTACACCCAAATTCTCTTCGCTCTTAAGGATGTAGATCTACGCATTATTGAAGCCAACTACTCATGGGTTCTTCGCCATGTCTTCTCCATCATAGAGGAACATTGGGAGTCTCTTATTAAAGATATCCAGAAGGGGCACCTTAATCTAGATTTCAAGCTACCTCTAAGTATAAGAAAGCATATTGAAGATAGTTTGGTCCCTGATGCAGCTCGAGCTGAAGATCTATCTATTCAGTTTAAAAAAGGTTTTTGTGGTATTGCCAAGAGAATGTGGCCAAACCTGCAAGTTGTTATAGCTATGGAATCTGGAGGCAGTGACTTAGATAAACAGATACTTATGGACACTTTTTGCCAGGGAATACCATTTTACTCCCCATTATACTGTACAGCAGAAGGTAATGGAAAAATGTTGATATACCTTACATTTTATTTTTTTTATATACCTAATTTTAATATTGCCTTTAAATAGATTTGGCAGTTTGTAAAACTGAAGGTGTATTGTGCTGTAGCTGGGCATCCACGTTGTGCATCTAACAAAAAAGTGCAGCTTTCTTTTTTTATGATTTTTAAATCTATTTTCTTTACCGTATAGAGATGACATATTAGAAGTTTGGGAGAACTGTTCACATCTGATGTCTTCTCAAGAGGAACTTGCAATTTAATGTCCCTGAAATAGATTACAAAGATGCACATACTCTGTAATTTGAAAAAATCTGATAAAACTTGCAGTACATGTATTCTTTAAAAAAAAAAAAAAAAAACTGTCAGCATCTAGAGAAACAACAAAAAGAATATTCTTTACATTTACGGGAATATTTGCTTTCCATATGATAGGATCTTTGGTACAATAGCGATTAAGGTACCTTCTGGTCTTAGGTTTTTGTATCCTAAATATTTGCACAGTGGGTTTAAAATAAGATCCTGTAGGGACACTGTTGTTGTTTTTTTTTAAGCTTTGGTCATTATTGACTCTTCATTGTGTTTTTGCTTTTTAGGTCTTTGTGGGGTAAATTTGTGGCCTTTAAAAAATGTATCTCACTACGTTTTGTGCCCCAGTTCTGCATTTTTTGAGTTTATACCAGTGGATAGCAGTGATCAGGAGCAGCCTCGTACATTATGTATTCAAGATGTCTCTGAGAGTAAAGCCTATGAACTGGTTATAACTAATAAAGATGGACTCTACAGGTGAGCGATGTTTGCCTCTTAAAAAAAAAAGGCAGTCATCTTATCATGCTTTTTAACAAATGCAATAGTTTGCATATTTAACATAACAACAATTCGTACAAAGGTTTTTTTTTTTATGCAGATGGGTTGTGCTTCCTGTAATATTAGAAATTAAAAAATATTGTTCAGTGAAGTTGATAACATAATAGTTTTTATAACTAATATTAAACTAATAGGTTTGAATTCATATTATAAATAGGTTCAGAAAGGGGGGTTTCCCTAAACAATATAAATATCAAATCCAATACATTATTTACAAAATTTCGCAGGCTGTCACATTCACTATACAGGTAGTCCCCAACAGGCTTCCCTGCTCCTTCTTGTGCAGGACAGAGGCTTAATAGGGGGAGGAGGGCGGTTTGCATGACTTCCAGAATCATTTTTTTTGCTCTTTAATGACCAAGACAAAAAATGTCTAGGCTCCATAAAGTTTTGTTTTTCTTGCTTTGTTTATGATTAACTCACAGTGAGGATTTTATACAGTAACTGACACCATGATGCCTAATTAATATGTTGATCCTAATTTCATTTAATAAAATATAAATCCCTGTTCTGACTTACATACAAATTCAACTTAAGAATAAACCTACAGTTTCTATCTTGTATGTAACCTGGGGACTACTTGTTGTAATATTATCAGTTACCAATATTTATTTATATATTGCCAACATTTTACACACCGATGTATAATTTGATTTGTATATTGACCAATAGAAAAAAGATTCCTGGTTTCTGACACGTTTCGCCATTTGGCTTCTTCAGGATAGTGAGAAATCCATTAATTTTCCAATGATATTCAAGGGTCTTAGTAAAAATGTGACCTCAGAACTGGGAGAGCATTTTAAAAATAAACTAAACATGGTTCTATGCTCATTAGTCACTAATTTTCGTTAAACCAGTTTTTGTTTCCAAAAAGTCTTTCTGAACCCATGATTTATCATTATTGTATTTATGTCCCTACCATAATCCTGTGTCATTATTATAGTATAAGGCCAATTTTTGAGGCCAATTAACCTAACCCCATGTTTTTGGCATGTGGGGAAAAAATGGAGTGCCTGGAGGAAAAAATACACGGGAAGAATGTTCAAACTCCTTGTTAACTGTGCCCTGTCCAATATTCGAACCAGGGACGTATTGTGCCTCTACTTGTAATATAAGCTCAAACATACTGGTTTAATGTTTGTTCCCTTTTGGGGGACATCCATTTTGGGTCTATTCTGCCTACTTTTATATCTAATAGTGTGGTGCAATGTGTAACAAAAACAAACTGCATGTCTATTCCTTGGCCTGTTCCTATGTGTTTCAGTCACTTTTCAAAGTGAAAGGATTGTCTTGATGTAACACACGATAATGCCTGGGTCAATGGACAGGAATGGAATAAGCATGTATGTGTACAATAGGCGTAGCTTATGCAGCAGCAGTACCCCAACTGATTTCAGTTAAAAAATGTGTTCAGGACGTTTAGTGAGTTTTCATACAAATAAATGTGGTCCTCCATGTTTCAGGTACCGGCTTGGGGATGTTGTACAAGTCATTGGCTTTCTTAACCACAGTCCCATATTGGAAGTTCTATACAGGTCTGTATTACGGCAATTATCATTTCTGTTGTCTTAAGGAATATTTATGTAAATTGTATTTCTAATATTATACTACTATAAGTTTCCTGAAAAATATTTTACAGGAAAAGCCAGACCCTGAGTGTCCGTGGGGAGTATATTACAGAATCTGGTTTTTATAAATCTCTTCTCCAAACTGTAGCCATGTGGCCCGGGGCCTCCCTTCTGAACTACTGTTGTGCAGACAGTGGAATTATGGGTATGTAGTCAGTTTAAACATGATTTAAATATTTATATCTTTTGTTGACAACCTTTTACATCTGAGCTGGGTATATAACACACACACCATGTAGGTGGAGATGTTTCCAAGAATTTATCTTGACTGTAGTAGCTTTGATGTTGTCCATGACTCTATGAATCACTCCCCCCCCCCCCAATTCCTTTTAACGACATACACACAATTTGTAACAAAATTGGCTGGGTACAGCAGTTTATTAACAAAAAAAAACATGAACATAAATAACTATTCCATCATATACCTATTAAAAACCATAACCTATCTAATACCTATCCATAAAAAAATACTCTTTAAACCTCCCAGCACTGAAACAATCTGGTTCCAGATCCAGGAAGGCCTTCACCATGTACCACCTGAGTTACCCAGATTGATATTTTAGCACCCAGGCTCATCCACACCTGCCTCTGGTGCCGATATCCTCCATCTGCAACTCACTGTGAACCTAAAACCAGCTGCTATCCAACCATACCGTTGACTGCCCCTTGGACACCATACCACAGATTTCACCATCCAGCCTTCAGAAATTGCCTGCCTTCCCAGGACCTCAACTGCCATAGTACACCAGCATAATCGCTCAAGTCTGTGTGCTTCTCTAAACCCGCACAGCCCTTTTTATTCCATCCCACAAGACCAAGAACCACATATCCTTCTCCACAGAGTTGAGATCCACACCATCACCCCGGAGGTTTTGATTAGTATCCAGCTCTCTATGCTGTACAACCAAGCCACCCTTTCTAGCCACGAGTCTTCCCACCTGCTTGTTAATTTTCACCCTCACCTTGTTCAAACACTCAATTGATCTTCCCCCTCTCCACTGTAAACACGCCACAATGTCTGACCAAACCACTATGAGGTACATGGGAAAAGAACCTACACCCGCAAAAAATGTATCCTAATATCTTGTATCAACTCGCACATAGGCCTAAAACCCAAATCATCTGGTACCCCGTTCCACCTGGCAAACCTCAGAATCTCAGGATCCACCTGACACCAGAGCATCCTGAAAAGCTCCAGCAACACCAAATTGGACAACAACCCCACATCTCCCCTCTCCTTGGGGCTCCACCCTCCCCCAAAATAAGCTCTATAACCTTCTGACCATGTCCGTAAACCATTCCATGTCAAAATTAGATATAGGCCCATCAAGCCAAAGAGAACGCCCATTGAAAAATTCCAAAAACACACTCACATTCTCCTGTAACTCCCTGGTCAAATACACAAAATGCGTAGGCAGCTTAGCAGTGGTCATAGCAGCCGCCATTTGCCTGTTAAACACCCTACCCATTGGTAACTTCCTACGCCCCAACACAGCTCGTAATTCCTACTTCAATGGCTCTAACTTTTCCTCAGGCAACCTGCTCTTCATAGCCACCTTGTCCAGCTCAATGCCTAAAAAAACAAGTCCCCGGCTCCTTGGTTTTGTCCGCAGCCAATGGCACCCCAAAGTCGTCTACCACGTGCTGCGTGATTCCCAATAACACCTTACACACAGCGCTGCATGGTGGACCCACACACAGGAAGTCATCAAGGTAGTGAATCATATATTCCACAATTGACACCTCGGAAACCACCCATAAGCTGAGTTTTTCAAACAACTCAAAAAAGACTCAACATCCCATAGGCAAACAACGGTCAACAAAAAACAAACCATCCCACACGCAAACCAACAAATGCAAATTTTCTGAATGAACTGGCATAAGACGGCCAATTCAATATATACTTTTGCAAGCAAAGATCCCCACAATTACCCCTGACCCATCCAATCACTGCATCAAAGGAAATGGTAGAACACCGAAAACCATTCCACCATAATTGCATCATTTACCAAAGCATAATTAGGGGTAGGAAATATGATGTATGCTTGTTTGTTTTTTGGTACCACCCCCAAAGGGGACACTACCAAATTTGCCAGTGTCTTCTTGAATAGTCCACTTATCTTCCCCAATGCCACCTCTTTTTTCAATTTTTCAGATACCACCAACAGGTGCTCCCTCACCGATTTCAAATTTTCAGGGAGCACACAGAGGAGAGACAGACTCCTAAAACTCTGCCTGAACCCCTCCTCTAATTGGCACACCGCCTGCATAGGATACCTGCTTTAAAGGGGAGCATCCTTTGACCTGAATCGGGTTCCTCCCTTTTTCCAAAGCCGTCCTCTTGGTGTCCTGCACCCTGAGGAAAACACCTATTGAACGATACGCGATCCACCAAATCATGAGTACTCATGCCGCTCCAAATTTTCATGCTCCGTCAGTATACTGCCAGCACAGCCCTTTCCTTTGTCCTGCTGGCACCCCATATCTGGACAGACTGCCACCCCCTCCCTGGAAATAACTGTCCACCCACCTGAGCCATCGTCATCGGCTTCATGCAGAGGCTGATGTCTCGATGGTCTCACCATATGTCCGGCCACATTGCCTTTTTCAGCCCAAACTGTTCATCCTAATGGAGCCATGCCTGGCCTCCATACACCCTCTGCGCTTCCTGAATAGTGGTATATAAGTAGGAAAATATAACCGAGCACTGCTCCGGCGTCTGTTCGCCAATAACACTTGCAAAGATCACAAAAGCTTGCAACCAATTTGCAATTTGAGAATCACTCTATGCGCAATTCCCCCTCACCATGCGGGTATTTCCCAGCATCACTATCCAAGTTAAAATCTTACAGGGGAAGTAACGAAAATCTCTACATACTCGTTCTTCCAGATCCTTTCCCCACTTCCGCCCACAGATGGGCCCTCGAAACCAACATATATCTTACCTTTTGCTTTTTCCAACACACCTGCCCTGCCTTCGTTGACCTTGTGTAAACTCATAAATATGCATTTTTATATTATATTGAGTTGTATATAAAACTGTGTTCTTTAGATTGTAAATTGATATTTTCATTTCATTTAGGTCCATTCTCTGGGGGCTCTGATCCTCATTATCAGGTTTTTGTTGCCCTGAAAGGAGTAAGAGACCTTTCTGAGGAGCAGAGATATAAGGTGGGTGTATGGTCTAGTAATTGTTATAAGTATGTTGTATATTTATTTGAATTTACACTTGTTCGTAAATGTTTGGGCAAATGTTTAACATTTTATTTTTATTGAAACTTTTGAACATTGATAAAAAAACAAAACAAGTTACAGCAAGGTTCAATCTTACATAGATAAATACACAATAGAAAAGCACAAAAAAAACATGAAAGGTAGCCTTATGTGCTAAGTCCTTGTCAACAAATATGGAGCAGGACAGCATCACTTGCTATAGTAAAAAAATCCTATACATTTTGGTACAGTTTTAAAATTAAAAACATACACAATATATCTTTGATAACCTCCGAGTCATAGAATACATGTCAGAATAAAGCATCTGAGCCTCTACTATCTCATCAACTATGGCTGTCCTGAGAGTCAGTGACCTCCAGTAGCCTTCTATAATCTGGAGAATCCTGGAAAAAAATCCAGGAAGCCACACCTGGTAATTTTTTCACTTCAACACGTCAACACTGGCTGGTAAGTCCTAGAACAACATCACAGAATTTCTTCTTTTAGTGTATTTTTGGGGGGTGGGACGGGACATTAGTGATTATTGCAAGCTTCTACTGCATGTTTGGGCAATATACATGGATATTTTTAATATAATGGAATGTGAATTTAGAGAGTGCCTAGGTGTGTGAAAAGTGTGTTTTGGAAAAAATTGGTAGATTTGGGAGCCAGGATAGGTTTACTGTAAACTAACCACACACAGTTTTACCCCATCAAACCTATAATCCTTAGAGAGTTAGATAAGGCGGCCTGGCCTGGCTCTGCCTCATAAATGCTTGGCAAGAAGAACAATTACCAAAAAAAAAATTGCTGATAGATGTGTGTGTGTGTGTATATATATATATATATATATATATATATATATATATATATATATATATATATATATATACAGTTGACATTCAAAAATGTGGCTTTTAATAATCCAGATCCTTCAGTTTTCTGGCATGGATTTTGGAGCGCATTTTCAAATTTACACTGTTTTCTGGAATATATATATATAATATATCTCAAAATGAGTAAAAGCCAGTGATATAGCCATTTAACTATGCTTCTACTATTGTTCTGTTTTATAGCAATTTCTTTTACTTTTAGTCCAAAATTTTAGGGTTTGTTTAATAACCCCTGATAACCTGGGTACCGTACTTAGTGAAGAAAACTAATGCTTGAAAGATACATTTGTACCAGTGCCAGATGTATTAAAAGATGCTTGCAGGTAAAAAAGAGTTGCAGGTATGTGTGCACGTGTATTTTGTGATATCCTGGGGCTATCCAGTTAAGAATTAGTATACAGCTACGCAAACAGCTAAAAAGAAGGTCAATTCTACAAAAACGGTATCTGATCATATTAATAATCAAAGTTTTTACTGGTGGTTCTAGCAGCTGCTGTGAATATTGACTCCACTAGATGTCAGTGAAAGCATACCATAAAAGACAATGCATGCAATTAGGGAAGGTTTTCAAAACTCCGAGAATAATGTCTTAAGGCTGGGTATAATGGATGTTTTGTAAAAAAGGTATGTAAACGTTCCTACTGGATTTTTAAGCGTTTTTATGCACTTTTATTAGCGTTTTAAAACTTTTTTTTAACGCTGAAAAACGTCTATGCCGCGGTTTCCCGCGTTTTCCCCGTGTTTTACCGCGTTTTTCCTGTGTTTTACCGCAATTATACAAGCGTTTTAGCACTTGGTAGAAATGCAAATTTTAACCCTGGGAAGTGATTTCTGTAAGTACAGAAAGTAAAATAAGTACACAGTGTCCATTTTCTTTGCTGCAGATACAACAAGCAAGGTAAAGTGTGAACATGGACACCTTGATTTTATCTGTCATGGTGTTACATCTGGCACTTTTGGTGAGGAATAGGAATACTGGCACCAGGATAGTGCACCGCAGGAGGTACTGGATGCATCCACTGATGACTCAACCCCTTCATCCTCCATGTGGCCTTGGCGTCCTATTTGACCTACATCAGTACCCAGAAATTTTTTTTAATTTCAGCAGAATGTCTGTAGATACGTTTGATCTACTGTTGGAAATATTGCGCCCTCTTCTTACCCGCCACACTACAACCATGCGGACCCCTATTCCTGCAGAACTACGTCTGCTGGTGACCTTGCGGTGAGTACAAACTACCGTATTTTTCGGACCATAAGACGCACTTTTTTTCCCCCAGAAGTGGGGGAAAAAAGTCCCTGCGTCTTATGGTCCAAATACAGCCTACACATATGCTGTAAAAAAAAAAAAAAGTTTCTTACTTGCCCGGCTCTGTGTGGTCTCTCTTGCTGCAGCCACTGTCCATATGAGAGCACTGGATGGAATTTATTATTAAACATTATTATTAAACAGGATTTATATAGCGCCAACATATTACGCAGTGCTGTACATTACCGTAAATAGGGGTGGAATGTGGGGAGATATGAGATCACCTGATGGAATATGGGGGAAAGGACTAAAAAGACCGATACCGTATTGGTATTACTAACAGTTCTTTAATTACGGTTTTGAAAGTTTTGCAGAAATACGGTACCAGTACCACCTCCTCACTAAGATGTCCAAGCAGAAGAGAGTGGCATATAAAGTTGCTTTCAAACTGGAAGTTATAAAATATGCAAAGGAGCATGGAAACAGACCACCTCCCTCTGAAAAGATGATAAGAGAGTGGAGGAAACAGGAGGATCAGCTGCAAAAGTTGGACAAAAGTAAGCACACTTTACGTGGGCATGCTGCAAAGTGGCCAGAGTTGGAGGTGGACATAAAGGAGTGGATCACACAACACCGTGAAAATGGCTTTTCGGTCTCCACAAAAATGATCATGTATAAAGCCAAACTCATCTGCTTTTAAACTTCCCGCCCGGCCACGCCCCCAACGGAGAAGTGCCCGGCTAACACAGCGGGATCCTGAGATCGCCGCTGGAGCGCGGGCATAAGGTAAGGGGGTCCCCCAAAGGTACCCCGAGTGTGACTCGGGATTACCGCTTTTTGCATTTTTTCCGGCCCCGAGTCACACTCGGGAACACCCCTTAGGGGGTTAATAATGGTTCTAAATGCTGCTGTTTACTTTACAGGGTTGATTACATGTGTTTATGACTGTGATGTTGGTTTTTAATGCACATAAAATATTTTAGGACACTATTTGTTTCAGAATCTTTTTTTTCTTAATTTCCCTTCTCTAAAAACTGGTGCGTCTTATGGTCCGGTGCGTCTTATGGTCCGAAAAATACGATACCTGTGCTAGTAGTAGTAGCCTTGCATAGACATTCACATTGTGATTATTGTTATTTTTTTACAACATGTTTCTGGCTACTGGAGAAAGTTTTACCTCCCTGCAGTACACCTTTCACATTGGCAAGGCTACAGTTGCTTAAGTGGTCCACGAAACCTGCAAGGTCATTTGGGAGGAACTCAAGAGTCAAGTAATGCCCACTCCCACAGAGCAGCAGTGGCGTAACATCAGCCAGGGATTCATAACCAATTGCAGTTTTCCAGACTGCATCGGAGCACTGGATGGTAAGCACATCTGGGTTCAAATGCCACCACACACTTTCTCAAAGTATTTTAACTTTAAAAAATTCTTTAGTGTTTTCCTTATGGCTATTGTGGACAGCGATTACAACTTTGGGAGTTCTGGTGACTCCACCATTTTCAGTAGAACTGTTATGGGTCAATGATTCCTATGTGGTCACTTGGAAATACCCCCACCCCAACCCTTTGAAGAGGCAATGCCCTTTGTTTTAGTGGCAGATAAGGCTTTCTCTCTGGGCCCAAACATTCTAAAGCCATACCCGAGGAGAGAGGTCTGGACCGGACAAGGAAGGTTTTTAATTACCGGCCTAGTCGAGCCAGGAGCACAGTGGAGTGCGCATTTGGCATTTTAACAAATAAATGGAGAATATTCCGCACTGCCATAATGTTGCACCCAAACAAAGTGGATAATGTGGTGAAAGCTGCCTGTGCCCTCCACAACTTTGTCCGCCAACGTGAGTCCATCAACATTGATGACTGTGAAGACCATTGTATTGGCGACATTGACTGGCCTTCTATGCGTGCAAATACCGAAGCTCTGACTTTAAGGGACAAATTTGCACACTATTTTGTTTCACCTGAAGGAGAGCTTCCCTGGCAGTACACCAGGATATAGAGCATAACCCCTTATCTTCTCAATCGACTTTACCATGTTCTCTTGTTCCATGCCTTGTTGTTACATTTATGTTGGTTAATTCAAAAAATTGTTTGTCAATGTTAAAATAGTGAATTAAAGTTTTGAAATCCAAAACATGCCTGTTTGTTTATTAAAGTTCAAATGATGACAGTTCAAATAAGCCTGTAATGTGTGTTGTCTGCAACCAACCAGGGTACCTATTGTCGTAGGTGGTGACTCTTGATTTTTGCCCTGTTTTTTGTATGTACATTTTGCTCAAAATTACCCCAATATGGGGTAAAAAATTACTTAATTACAGAGTACAAAACCGCCACTACTATGTAGGGTTCTAGTTCGAAAACAGGTGTAATCACATTCCCTGACTCATTGCTGGTATGTATCTTCCAGATCCATGTTAATGGCAGCAATTGATTCCCACCAGAGAATGTCAGGGAAGGTCAGATACCATGTTTTATAAATAGAGACCATAGAGCCCAGCTCAGCAAATTCAGGCCGCACACTGTGAGAAAATTCACAGTCTGCTGGTGGACATAGCAAACTTGCAATGAAAAAAGGTAAAGCAACACCCTTTCATAGGTTATGGACCTTCTGGAATAGGAAGTAGGGCTGCCAGCAAGTATGGCCCCTCTCCTCTTCACAAAAGGTACTCTTTAATCTGGATCTGCACAAAAAAGAAGGGTGCACCAAAAAAAAAAATGTACCCCCTTCCATGTTTTGTAAACCCGACCCGCCTCCCTCCAACGTGGACGCATGGACCATTGTTAGGGCAGAGGGCCGCTTCCCCACTATGTGTCCTTTGTTGTGGGGGTCTGCTGGTTAGAATATATATTTCCGATCTGGAAGACCCCTTTAACAAGATGACTTCCAGACATCCAACCATGGGGAATAGATACAGGGGTACATAATACCCCTTACTGGTTCCCTGATATTAATAATCCAGACTTTCATGTGAAATTTATACTTTAATATATGTGGTTTGTGCATACTTACTTACCTTTTCCACAGTAACTCACCTTGTAAGGATGATTCCCAGGGCTGCACACTATATTAAGCACAGCCCAGGGACTCCTGGCAAGGTGGGAACCACAGTTCCTTGAAAAAAAGAGAATGAGTAGGTGCATGGTTTGTGCCAGAAATCAGCTGTGATGGCAAGCTGAACTCAAAAACTTCTCAATGGAGTTCCAAGTCATGGTTAATTTGAGGCACGAGCCCTGCACACACTTGTACTTGCTCGCTGCCTCATTTCCTATTCCAGAAGGTCCACAACCTATAGAGGGGTTTTATTTTATATAAAATTGTATGTTTTTTTTGGGAGGGGGCTGGGAATTTTTTAAAATAATTGTAAAACATTTTTAAAAAATACAAAGGGCTCAGAAACCACAACCAGCAGTCTATGCCAGTAGTCAGTTTGCAGGCTGCATTATCTGAACAGTGAAAGGCCTCAGATTTTTTTGGGGATGCTTGACCTTTGTTATGGTCAATTCAACAGTTCAATACACTATTGGGTTAAGATACATAATGAAAAAAATGATCTGGGCTTCTTCACAATGACTATTTTTTCCATTATGTTTGTAAAATTAAAAAAACATACCAAAATTTATTAATTCCAACAAAAACATAGAGCCAACAATATTTTTAGGCAAAAATAGTATATTCTTACAAAATTTGGTAACATGTAAACGACAACACAAATAAATAACAAGTAAATAACATTAGTAAACAAAAGAATGTTATATTTAACAAGTGAATCACAATTAGGAACAGACAATAACAAGTAAATAACAGAAGTAAACAAGTTTGGAACAGGTAAGCCATATAATAATATAAATACCAAGTAAAACTTTAAATAACAATATAAAACTTTTAACAAAAGCAATTATAATAATCAATAGCAAGAATGGCCTAATAAGTTTTCCGGTTTTGCAGTACTGAGTTGTCTTCCAGTGCAGCTTGGGATGGATCATTTAGGTGGGGTTGTTGCTTGGCAGAATTTACATTTTGTGGTTTAGGGGCAGATTGTGGGAGAGGGTGAGGGTAAATAGATGTTGAGGGAATGGGGGAATTGATTGGGGTTAAGGAGCTAAAGTTTGCGGCGCTACTGGAACTTGGAGATGTGGGAACATATTGTTGTTGGGGATTTTGGAAATGGGGATGTTGAAACTGAGAAACCGAGTGCTGAGGGATTGGGTAGTGTGTTTTTTTTTTTGGGTTTGGAAACTGGTTGCTCCATTCTGATGAGAATACATGGGGGTGTGATTGGGAAGAGGGGGATTTTGTGTGTAGTCATACCCTGGAGATCTGTCAGCTGCAGCACAAGCAAATGCTTTTTGGATGGCATGCATAATATCCAACTTACATTGGAAGAGGCAATTTTTGGGCAGCAAAGAAGGGTCCCAAGCAACTGAGTAGCAGAACCCAACAATGTCATCATCTAAATGTAACTGGTTGAGCTTTACCTGCTGCTGTTGCTGCATCACCATTCGCTGCTGGATGGTTGAAACCATTTTAACAATTCCAACATCCAGCTCTGAACTGCTTGAAATTTTCTTGTTTTGTTTTCTGTTCCGTGGCACTGGTGGGGGTGCGGTAGATGGGGATGTTTCAAAGGCCAGATTATCCTCCTCTCCCCTCTCGCTGTCAAAAGCAGCCTCTTCCATTGGCTCGACACTTCCAGATGTCCTATGTGAAAATAGGAGTAATTAGTTTGAGACTTTAATTAGTACAATACAAAAAGACCCATTTCTACAGAGAGATACATGAATACATTGCAAGAAACACATTTTGCAAAATAAAATTGTCAGATGAATACTTACGGCCGCATCTCTACACTTCTCTTGAGGAACTGTAAGTTCTGGAAGAAGGCGTGCACTTTCACTTGGCCTGCTGCCAATACACTTCTCTGCCGGTTCTGCTCTCTCAGGTCTTTAGTGAACCGGTCACGCAGGGACTTCCAGTGAGTTTTTGTATTGTTCAAGGTATAAATCATACTATATGAACATGCTTACAAAATATATGTTTGAGCGACCTTACAGATCTCAGATTTTGCCTTGCTGAACCAAAACCCAGACATGTAGACATTTGCACAGGTATTATGTTTCTGCTCAAACATATGAGCCACAAAAGTGACTCATCTAAAGTATATATACAATATATACAATTGTATATGTACAATTTTCTAAGTATATACATTAAAATGTTGTCTGTTCATAGGTGAAAGGCCCTCTAAGTAATGCTATCAGTGGGCTGTATTCCTATAATATCCCAAAATCCTTATAATTATAAATACTTGGGTGTTAAAATCACTAATTTTATATTAAAAATTACATCAATTTTTATAGTATTGAATAAAATCTAGTTTGTAAAACTTAATTCAATACCATTTTTTAAATAAAGTTCAAATATTTAGAAAGCCACAGGAAAATGTTGTGTGAAAGAAAAACATTTTATAAAAAACACTCCTATTTAAACTCTCAAGTGAATAAGGCAGATATAGGCAGTGTAATAGATGATTTTTTGAAAAAGGCGTTTAAGGTTTTTCTAGTTGCTCACCACCTACTTCCTGTGATAAGAAGTTTTGCCCCTAACATTAGGACGCATAGTTTCCCTGTAATGCTGTGTTGCTGGGCTGGGCTGTATGACATCCATTTTTCTTTCTGCCACTTTACTTTACAAATTTGTATTCGTGTATCATCCTGATTTTTATTAGAAATCATCTTACTACATTTTGGGTTTAGTTGGGTGTTATGTTTGCCTCCAGCCTAACCCAAAGTCCCAACCAGATTTTAGAAGCACCCCCTTTTTTCCCCTTTTTTACAAAGAGTATACTCTCCTGAGGAATCCCAAGCGAGTGAAACGTGTCGGGATTTGCTTGGGAATTTTTCTCTTTGGGCTAACTCATTAATGGACTCTGCAACTAAGAGTGAAACCCTAGAAATCTTGTGTGTCTAGATATCCCAATATCCTTCACTGGGATTACTAATACCTTAAAATATGAAATCACGTGTTACATCACTTTGTATTTTCACTATATGTGATACTAATACAACTTTATTACCTTGCCAAAAGAAAACCTAGTGTCTCTCTCTCTACTTTTTATCAAGGTATTCATGTGGTCCTAAATAAATTACTTTATTGTGTGTTTTAAAGTAGAGATGATATGTTGTCATCTTGTTAAAATGCTAGAAACTAAATGCCAAAATCTTGAATGCTTCGGGCCCTTGGCCTAGATTTTGTTCAGTAGCAGTGATTAGATTTCATTACATGTCAGAGAACATGATTAAAGAACCAACATTTTCCTTTTTGGATCTGATTTGCCTTCATGCAGTTTTATACTAATAAATGTTTCAATGCAGATAACAATGAATGTCAATTTGACCTATTCTATACTTACAAATTTCCTGAACTCAGGTACTGACTGAACAGGTACTTCTTTGTATTCTGAAATAGTTATATTGTTATCATTATTGGCTTAATTACATTTCATATGCAAATAGATCTGGCAGGGTACCTAGGGCTGTGAGCTGTCGGAACTCTGTTCCTTGCAGACAACTTCAGTGACAAGAGAGAAGGGTTCATTATTAGGCAGACACATTGAGAATTAGGTGTCTAACTAGTGCAAAAGACAACTGCAACTTAAGGTAACTATATGTGGGTTCAATAAATATATGAAACGTAACAGATGCAAATATTGCTTGTTCTTCTCAAGAACTAATGAATTTAGTGGAACTAATGACATTTTCTTGTGCTCTTCTTTCTTCAGAAGTGCCTTTTAAAACAATTCTACTCAACCTAATATTTCGGTTTCAGTGAAGACTGACAATGGTCTCTGGCCATTTATTACTCCACATCCAATGCCTTGTAACCTACATTATACTAAATTGGTGTTCTTCGGTTCACTTACCCTTTAATAAACCACATATAGTGAAACACTTGCCTCCTTCCCCGACCTAGGGATCTTCATTGTGAGGACACAGCCATTTCAAGCAAAAATCTTTTGGCAGACAAAATTTACATACCATGGTTTTCAGAGGACACAATGCAAAGCCATGCAGTCTGTGAAGCTAGGAAGAAAGTTTTTCTTTTATCCATCAAGCTTCACTAGTAACTCATATAAGAGTTAGCTAGAAATCCAAAGAAAATAATTGTTCTAAACAGACGTGGATTTCAAGGATATGTGTCATAAATGTCCTAAAGGAGGAAGAAAGAACAAGGGAAGCAGAAAAAACAGCGCTTCTTTCTTCCTCCCCTTTTCTTACATAGTTGACAAACTCGCTAATAGTGACCCATTTGTTGTCCTTTTGAATTATTTTTTTTTCCAGTTGTTATCACTTTAATGTACATTGTCATATTTGATAAAAAGCTTACAGTGATTGCTGATGTAACTTTTTTTATTTATTAGGCATACAGGTTTGAAGAGTAGACAATAAAGGGGTTTTACAGTATTTTACAGAAGCCACTAGATATCTCTGTTTATCAGCTGCTTTGGATATGATATCGCCTGCATAGATAGTGCATGCAAAAGTGGAAGCATGGAATGTATGTTATTTACATCTAGGTGACTTGTATATTTTACAAGTACATGTAGAAAGAAAGGGGACAAAAAAAAACAGTCACTATTACAGGAATGTGAGAAAATAAAGCCATAAAAATCTCAAATATTCTATTCTTTTTCCAGCCTTTGTCTTTATCATAAATGTCATTGTCTTTATCATAAATGTCATTATTTATAGGGAAAAGTGTCCCCTAATATAAATTAGGGGACACTTGTCCCTATAAATAATACTTTGGGAGACAATTTACTGACATTTGCCACGTCCTTCCTTAAAGCTAGAGGGTTTTCTTTTATCAAGGGATTTTAGTTTATTTTAAAATATGTATATACATTTATATTGGTCATTTCCTTCTATCTATTCTTCTCTTTCCGTTGATCAAACAAGTCACTTAAAGATATCAAGGATGTTGTGGAAGCCACCCACCAATGTCTCTTTCCTAGTACTAAACAGGAAATCTAAATCTGAACCAATTTTTTTTTTTTTTTTACTAACCCATCTGGCAAGAACACCATGTCATGTTCTAAGTCACTTAAAGCGGTTCTTTCCTTTAAAAAAAAATCTTCATAGGTGTAAAGCCGTGGATCCCTCTGTAAACCTAGTTGGTCCCACGCTGTCTTTCTTTTTGCAGAATGAACACTAGGTGCCGCCATCTTCCCCTTTTTCTTTCTTGCATCACCCAATCACTGCTGAGCCAGGTGAATTCAGGTGGTATCAGCTTTCCTGATTTGAGCCTAAATGGCCAAATCAAAGTTACTTTTTCTACTTTTTTATGGGTTTTTTAACCTGAAGCTTAAGATGAATCATAATTGCTTTTTGCATGCCTTTGACTTATCCCCTCAAGCTGCTCCCCCATATGTGCTTGACTGGTCAGAGCTCTCCATGATTATATTTATGTGCACAATGCAAGACTAGTGGTAATACACTGCACCAAAGGCCTGACAACTGCAGCCCTTTTACTATGATTACAAGTAAGAATGTTCCCACTTTTTTCAATCCCCACAAAGAAAACAAACCGGGGGGGGGGGGGGGGGGGTATTTTAAAGGTGACCTTAAGTTTTTAGCATTAATGTTGGACATTAATATTTATGTTTTGGAAAGAAATTCCAACCATTTTACAGCCATTATTTCTCTTGGTCATGGTTTGAGTACTAAAACTAAACACACCAAAGTTAGTTTTTATTATTTCACAATACTTCCTGTAGCAATTAATTGCATGTCATCTATCAAATATTTAGCCTTGAGTCAACAAAAAATTATTATATACGTGTTTTGTTCTTAAGAGAATATAACAGAATTTTCAACTAAGTTTGCAAAAGAATGTGAAGGTTTTGTTCGTAGCCTACTGGGGAGTAATTATTTTGCTGATAATTACAGTTTTAGCCCCAGGTACAAAAATCTGTTAGGCATATTGGAGTTACAATCTAAACCTTGCAGGCTTTGACCTCTCAGGTCACTTCAGCAGAAGCTAACTCCCAGGAGTGCATGAACATGTCTGCTGCTTGACCTACTCTATCATGTGGCCTTCATCCTCAGGCTAAGGGTGGTTGTTTTTCTTAGCTTTGTGTCCTTACTGTGCTGTTGTGCTGCTTAGAGATAATATAGGGCTGCAAGGATTTGTATATTTTGCCATTTGCTTGATTTCTTTGTATTTGCAAGGAGGGTATTTACTTAAGATATAATAAAGTTAAGATATTACAGTGTTAAACATAATGGTCATCCTAGGACAATGTGACCCTAAAAGTTCTGTTAACTTAAATGAAAAAAGCCTCCTGGCACCTAGCAGCTTAACCTGTCTGATTTCATGGCTATCTTTACCTCGCACCATTCACTTTACATTTAAAGCAATTCTGGTAATTTTAATGTATCCCTTTTGATCATGGTACAGACAAGTGGACAGAGCCTATATTTTTGGCATTGGTCTTATCTTTGAGGCTAGATGATCAGGCCCAAAGTAAAAAGATATACCCACATACTTACTATGCTATAAATTATAATAATAAGTAATAGGAAACATTTGTAATCTGATTCTTGCATCAAATGTGCTCACACCAACATTACCAATGCTGAGGACAAGGTCCAGCGAGCTCTACCTGAGCAAACTTCTGGAATAATCATCCTTCATCCATCTTATAATAAATTGATTGCGTGACTTGTACTGGAGATAGGATGACATTGATTTATTGATGTCTTGTATTCAGTTCCCACAGGGATTCCATAAGATGGTTTTCCTTGTGTGTGGATTTGTTGTGGGGTGATCAATAAAGCATACCTTAATGCTAATAATTGTATATTATTTATAATGTCTGTGTCTTCATTAGAGATATTCCCTCTAATTGTCTCCAATAATGGTCCAAATATTTAACTTCTGACTGGAATATGAATGGAGGTGAAATCCTCCAATAGGGAAAAGTGTTCTTGTGATAATTTCTCTCATATTTAAAAGGCATCCCCTCACCTCACTTATCTTGTTCTGTCGCTGTCCCCTGGTGTCCTGCTGGTCCCCGCAGGTCCTGGGGACACGTCCGTCTTCTTCGATCTCCAGCCCTGCAATGCAGATCTCCCAGTGACGTCAGTATATGCGTTGGTGCGGGCGGGTGGAGCAGCGGGAAATTCAAATAATTTTGTATTGGATTCAATACAAAAGAGCCATATTGAGTCCAATACAAGGAAAATGTGTGTATATATATATATATATATATATATATATATATACAGTTATATTACATGTTTAAAAAAAAATGATTTATTTATGCACCCTTGTTTTACCAGATTTTGTGCTTTTTTATTTAATGTTTAAAAAAAAAAAAAAAAAAAATCTGTTAAAAAAAAAGGAAGTTTAATATTAAATGTATTACATTTATTAAGTATTGGACATATTTTGGTGAGTTATAACTAAGAACTATAGCCTACATTGTTAAATAAAATTTCCATGCATAAAAAAAAATGTAATGCTTTTTGCATGGAAATTTGGATGGAATTAGAACCCGGGGGGGTTAAAGCTAAAAACCTGAAACATAGAAAAGATTATACACCTGTGTTCCTAAATACATTGTAAAAGTATGTATTGTAAATGGTTATAACCCTCTCTACCTTTACATTTCTGTTTTTCTAGCAAAAAATTGTTTATACAAACAGTGCAAGTACCAGGATTTATCAACCTCTTTCAGTCCCTGTACATTACGAGTAAATACAAAATTCAGTACAATGGCAGTACATAACTGCAATTCATGCACATTTCGTTGTATCCTTTTAACCTCCCCAGCGGTAACCCCAAGTGTGACTCGGGATAGAAAAAAAGATGCTAGAAGTGGTAACTCCGAGTTACACTCGAGGTAGCTATACCAATGTAAAACAATAGTAAATAAAGCGCTTACCTGATCCGCCAGCGTCCTCCATCATCCTTTGCGTCTTCTTTCTTCCTCCGACCAGCGTTCTCTGCATCCGAAGAGTCACCGGGGACTTCCCGGTGACGTTGGTGCATGCAGACTTTCCTTTCAGGGGGTGGCGGGAAATTCAAATCTATTTGTAATGCATTCAATACAAAATACCTGTACTGAATGCAATACAGTGGATTTATGTGTAAAAGCAGTACAATGTTTTCATGAAAATTTATTTTACAGTATAATAGTATGAGTATAATATTTATTTTTAACCAATTCTTTTAAAAAATTAAAAAAAAAAATTTTTTTAAATTTATTTTATTTTTTGACATGATTTTGTGTTTCAAACGTTATTATATTCCTACTATTATATTATACTGTAAAATAAATGTCCATAAAAAACAATGTACCGTTTTTAGACATAAAACTGGACAGAAATGAACCGCCCAGGAGGTTAAAGACAAAATGCAGGGTTTTTTACTTGAAGTTTAGGCCCTAATTTGTTGTAGACTGACAAAACACAGCATATATTTAGACTGGGTTGCGTTGGTCCTGTACAGTTGTAACCTGCTACACTATTGAATCATACCCCACTTTTTCTTATCTGCATGTTAGGAGATGCTCATCTGTCCGGCGACTTTGTGCTTTGGGCCATCGCAGTATAAAACATAGTTTATTCTGTCCAACGATTTCATTTATAGCAGTCAGGAGAACTAAGATAGCAGCAGCCCCTGCTTCACTTTAGACATACAGCCTGATGTATTTTTGGCATCCCCAGCATCCATTGTTAGGCTGTGCACAGCTGAAGGGGATTCTAGAGGCTGATCTGCTCCTGACTCAATCCTGCACTGCTATTGGCTGCTGGGACTTTATAGCCTCTCTGCTCCCAGTCACCAGTGCCTGTTGTAGCGTATAGCTGTGTTAATCTGTACTGGAGTGTGTTTTCGTCTGATTTACTGTTGCTGACTCTGCCTGTTTCTGATCCTGTGAGTTTTTGCTGCCTGGACCGAGCTTTGCCTGTAACCTGGACTCTGCGTGTGTCTTGACCTTGTGTACTTTGTTTGGTGGGCGGATATTCTGTGTATGACCTCTGCTATGTATTCTGGCCTTGGCTCTGTTGGAATCCTGGTACTGTTTTATCTGTGGCTCCTGGCTTGCTGCCAGCCCATTCCCAGACACCATCCCTTGCGCAGTAAGTTCTGGGGGCAACCGAGTGCTGGGAGATATAACCTGTCTCCCGAGGCTGAGCGGGGGCTTGCTATAGGTGAGGACTGCGGTGTTAGATTGGGGGACTGGTGTCTGGTGAGGACTGGTGCTGACCAGGGCCTTACACTTCACTTATATGAAATTTTAAAATGAAAGAACACTAATAAAATTACACTAATGGAAAAGCAAATGAAATTTTACAAACTTTACCAACTAAATAAAACAGTTTTACGGAATTTTAGTTCAACTAACCAAATATTGCCTCAGAATTTTGTACCCTCGAAAAGGAGCTAAATAGCAGATGGACTGTCAGGATCACCCTCTTCAAGACTGACAATAACACCAACCTCAGCAACAGGAACAGCTTCAATTTGTGGAGGAAAAGCAAAGCCTAGCAGCTGATTCTGGAATACAGCACCATCAAAACAAACATTGAATGTCAACTATAATTGATTTGTTGTCCAGAGCTAGGAACTAGGATGGCCAATGACATAAGGGAGTGACATCATAAAAGTATTTCTTTTTGCACTTAGATTACAAAAAACTTTTAATTGTGTATTGTTTACATACACTTTAACCAAGCATGCATTTATAAACCGTAAAAGCGATCAGCAGCTACAAAATAATACCTTCTGTCAAGCTCATGCAGGGGAGGCCTGGCCAGAGCTGCCCTTATCCTTTGAAGGACAACTAATAGCATAAACTGCTGGACTGTTGGCCCTTGGTGGTAATAGTTCAGCACTGAGACATTATTCAAAGCTGGAAATGCAGTCATTGGCGCATGGTGGGTGTTATTTAGCTACTCACTCCCTGTTCAGGTCAGTCATCCAAGCCATGAATAAGAAAGGCTTCTAGCACCAACTCTTCTTGGGGTTCTGAAATGTCATTTGTCTGAACACAGAGAACTGCAAAGTAAACTGTTGCTGGTATATTGATAGGTATGCCATAGAAAAATTATGTACCTTATTATTATTAATAAACAGGATTTATATAGCGCCAACATATTACGCAGCACTGTACCTTATGAGAACTTACCTTTTTCTATGTCAACTAATCATTGCTGTACTATGCATACTAAACCGAAATCTTTTTCCCACCAAAACAGGGCCGCTTGGCTGTATTTGCACCAACCAAACCCTACCTTCCCCATACCGAAGATTCCCAGGTGCACTTCAGAATTGTTTTCTCTTTCCCTTTGCCTTGTAAAGGTTTTTGCTTTGAACATTTACATTATCAGCTTCACATATTCGTAGAAAGTGCTGTAAATGATTTAATATCTGTAAATGGGCCATATGTGTACAATAATTTACCAGTTCATTGGTCCTGCTATCATTGCCTTATGTGTTGTCAATGCTGAAAAGCTCCCCAAAACACTTCAAGCTCCCTAAAATTGACTGATATCTCCCTGGGTCACAAATGAAAAAGGGTGCCAAGTCCCCTAAACTTAAGCAACTAGGCAGCTCTTCCAAGATATCAAATCCAGAGATTATTGCGGTAGCAGATGAGATTATATTAAACTGGCAACAGATTTAGCTGCACATTTGAAGGCAGACATCAATCAAATCATATCTGTAACCATTCACCAACACCTGGGACAGTTGCGAGAAGAATTGTCACAAAGTGACCACTTTCTGCAGGAACCAGAGCAGAAAGTAAATGCCATGGAAGGACTTTTATCATCTCAAAATACCTCTGCGACTACTATTATGAGACACATGGCTATGTGATATGAGGTGCATGACCTTTAAAATAGTTCCTGCCACAACAACCTGTGGATAGTGGGAGTGCCTAAATCCGTTTCCTTTAATGTCTTACTCTACATGTGTGCAATGATTATTCCTTAGGCGTTGGGTGTTATGTCTGTACCGTTCCCACCATATTCTAGCAGCAGAGGGTCACATATTGCTTTTGTTTGAAGACTATTCTGTGGATCTTACTAAAATCCATAAATCCTTTAATCCAATGTAAAAAATTTTTGCTAGTTTAACCTACTTTTCAAATTATTTTGCCAGATGGGACTTCGCCCGTTTTCAGTAAGCCTCTGTAGGCACTGAAATTTTTCACAGTATGTAGGGATGCTTCCATGCTTTCTCCACACAACCTGACTATGTATCTGCCTCTGAACCTGATGGTGAGGGCACTTCTCAGATAACCGGGAGATAACCAATACAATGATAGGCAATCGGCTCAGTTTTTCCTTTGGATTGCTAATGGCTGTTGATATCTGTTCAATATTTTCTTGTACTTCTGGCAGGTCACTTTTAACATTAAGTGCACTGTGTGATTGGATTTATTGAACCTCATATTATATAGATATAGAGTTGGAGGACATATGGTTCCTCCATGATCCCCCAGAATTAATTTACATTTACCCTTTAGAGGTCTTCCATCCCATTTTAAACGTAATATTTTAATGCTGGACAGTATCATTGCATGGAGAGAGTTAAATAAGATGTCAGGTGCTCTGGGACCACTGTCTCCAATAATGCCCTGGATCTCTGGCCTTCTCCCATGGGGCCAAATATCTGCCCATTTTAATCAGGTGGTCTTTGTGGGGCATACACACTATTCAGGATGTGTTGGATATCAGACACTGCAGGGAGGCTTTATTATTCCTAGTTCAAATTTATAACATTTTCATCAGCTCTGCAGTTTTATACTGGTAAATCTGGCTCCTAGAATTCCTTTCTCAGGTCTCTATAAATCGACTTGTCTGTCAATGTTTGGATGATAAGTCACTTTCATAGATATATTCCATCAGTGTTTTCTTCTACATCAATCATGATGGGAGCATATGAGATTAGGTTGGGCAGCCATGTTGAAAGCTTTTGTAAGCAAATCTTGGTGAGAAATACAGTTTAAGATACATTGGGCTTACCAAGCATTTTATGTTGCTCATGATCCATGCCTAGCACAAGTGCTTATTTATCAAGCAGCCTGAGTGGGAGAGGAAGTTCAAGAAAGAAAATACATTCTTTGTCTTTTTTCTTAATGTTTTTATTGATAAGTTATTCACAAAGGTATGTGTTGCTGGGAGGTTGTTTTCATTGCCCACTAACACAGGAATATTTATTACTTATATTGGCCAACAATGTAAGTAAGGGCAGTTTTTGCTGCCACTGATATAAAGCAATTTTTACATCAGTGGCATTTACCCACCCACCATCCACCTGCCCGCCGCCACTGTTTTTGTTTTTGTTTCCAGAATGTGCTGTGTTATTTTATTTCCTCCAGTGATGCTTAGTTGTTGACAAAGCTAAGCATTACTGAGAGGTTGTTCTTACTGCCCACTAACACAGCAATGTTTATCACTTCTATTGGCCAACAAAGTAAGGGCAGTTTTTGCTGCCACTGATGTAAAGCAAGTTTTACATCAGTGGCATTTACCCACCCACCATCCACCTGCCCGCCGCCACTGTTTTTTTTTTTTTCATATTATTCCCAGCAACCAGGTTTTGTTGAAGGTGTGGGGAAACCGGAGTGCCCGGAGAAAACCCACACAGACAACTTGTAGATAGTATCCTGGCTGGGATTAAAACATAGGACCCAACGTCACAGTGTGCTGGTCACTGAGCTTGGTCCGTTCCAAGGAAGGCATTCTTGTTGATGTTTCTTTCTGTTGTTCAAAAGAGCCTTCTGATAGAAGCCGGGATAAGAAGGCGCTCACACCTACCCTCCCTTTTTCTCCATCTCCTCCGTATTTTCATCTTCTTTCTTTTCTCCTTCTACCTTTCCTCATTCCTCCCTCTTCCATCAACCTTAGTTTATTCTTTTCTTTTTTACGACAGCATATGTAGACTCTGTGTAATAAACATAAAATAATGGTTAGTAATGTTTTTTTTGTTAATAATTACAGGTAATAATAATTAAAAACAAGTGATTTTCCTAATGACCTATTACAATTGTGAGGACATTTTAAGTTAAAGATTTACTTACCCTATAATGCATGCAATGATAATTATTAGGAGTAATCCTGCAGATATACCTCCAGCAATAATCAGTATATCTCTTTCATCCCATCCTGAGTTTGTTTCAACTTTTACCTCATCGCATGTACAGTAATCAGATCCTGCAAGTAAAAGAATACAAAAGTGTTAGAAGATTGTTACAATAAAATAAATGATGATTTATCAGTACAAAGTATAGACAGTGAGTCATAAAAGACTTGACACTGCATAATTAGTAACTTACCATAGGCCTCAGCACAGGTCTTTACATGAACCTGAACATTTCTGGTGGAATCCAATTTTATTCCGTTAATGATGAGGTGGATGAAGTAGATGCCGCTGTCTTCTGCCTGAGTTGGATCAATTACTAATGAACAGTTATGCTTATTGGAGGAGACATAAGCAGATGCGCGTTCATTAGGTTGTTGTAGGAGCACTTCGTTGTTGCCATAGAATGTGTAAACTGGTTTATAGTCGCCTCCTTCTTCTGGCACCATGCCCCATTCCAGCTTAAAGTCCTTCATATTTGTATCTTCATTGCTGGTGTAATAGCAGGGGATCAACAGAGGTGATCCTGGATCAGTCTCCACCCTTGTAGCATACAACTTGATGTCACTAGTTGGTATACCTAAAAATAAAAATTTATGGTTAAAAAAAAATACTATGGAACACAGCTAAACATTTGAAAAAAGGCAGCATAATAGGAATACACTGTGCTGTATCTGCATATAGTCATAAAGCATATCTGAAAACAAAAAACATAATACAATGGAGGGTTATTTTTTTGGACACACAAGCCATTTTGCCTTGACAATATGGTGATACCATCACAAATGGAAAGAATGCATTAGAGTGGTAGCCACGCTCTCTGCTTTGTACACTGGACAACTATGGAATTATAACCCCAAAGCGGATGATTTCACCCCCCACCTCATTACAAATCTAATCATTCTCTCTATGCTGCTATTCTAAGGAGTACACTCTATTCCCCCATTACAGTCACATTACATTACACGCATAGACTGGACAGCAGTGGGCTTCACAGCAGTCACTCTCCTAGCCAACTGCAGTAATATATTGCAGTTTACAAATCCTCAGATATGATAGTTGTTTCCTTTTTTAACTTCCCTTCATTTTTACATTCCTAGCAAGAGTAACAGATATTTTCTGTACTTGCAGAAAATGTTCTAAAACTGAAGGACGGGAATGGAGCCACCACATTAAAGGACTGCCAGGCTAAAATACATTATATTTTTGTTTTTGGGTTTAGATACGCTGTAACTTCGCACAGCTAACATAAAAGGCACACAATACTTATAAAACTATGAACTAACAAAACTGTCAAAAGATATTTTTAAAGTACTTTAAAAACAAGTCCTTATTCACCTCTGTAGCTAGAAGCATGGTGAAGAAATGAATCTTTAAATTTCACAACAGTCACTAAAATCAGACTTCCTCTTCCATTATTTTCAATGGCAGTTACTCTTAAAAAGTAACTATGAACAAGATAGTCAGTTACATTTACAGGACATTCCCTGTCTCAGCTGCCTATTGGTCAGAGCAACTGTCAATCATTAGCTTTGACCTAATTGAAAGCACAGAATTTCTCCCAGAAACCTGCAGAATTGGGAGCTTATGGGTCCCCTTTTTTAGAAGAGAGAGCTATTGCTCACACCAATATAAGGAAAAATACTTCCACAATTATATTTATAAAGCTAAAAGAGAGATATATGCAAGTGTTTGTGGATTGATTTATTTAGTTTTATATTATGGGCACACTGAAAAAGACAGTATTGTCTGATTTTACCTTTTTGTATATATGTGTGTCATATGTTGGGTTTTTTTTTGCTCATATGGAATCAATCACCATGAGCGGTAGCTGTGCTCTCTGCTTTGTACACTGGACAACTATGGAATTATAATATAATACATTTTTGTTTTTGGGTTTAGATACGCTGTAACTTCACAGAGCTAACATAAAAGGCTCACAATACTTATAAAACTATGAACTAACAAAACTGTCAAAAAATATTTTTAAAGTACTTTAAAACAAGTCCCCATTAACCTCTGTAGCTAGAAGCATGGTGAAGAAATGAATCTTTAAATTTCACAACAGTCACTAAAATCAGACTTCCTCTTCCATTATTTTCAATGGCAGCCTATTGGTCAGAGCAACTGTCAATCAATTAGCTTTGACCTAATTGAAAGCACAGAATTTCTCCCAGAAACCTGCAGAATTGGGAGCTTATGGGTTCCCTTTTTTAGAAGAGAGAGCTTTTGGTCACACCAATATAAAGAAAAAATACTTCCACAATTATATTTATAAAGCTAAAAGAAAGTTATATGCAAGTGTTTGTGGATTGATTTAATTTTGTTTTATATTACAGGCACACTGAAAAAGACAGTATTGTCTGATTTTACCTTTTTGTATATATGTGTGTCATATGTTGGGGTTTTTTGCTCATATGTAATCAATCACCATGGGGTTTGCCCTGATGGGGAGTCTGCATTTAGGGTGGTCTGTCACTACTGGAGTCTGCCATGGAGGAGGTCTGCATGGAGTGGGTCTGCAAAGGGCGGATATAGCATGACCCTTCTGCAATACCTAGCTGCCTACACACATTTTTATGGCTTGAAAGTTTAGTTCCACTTTATACCATGCTAACTTGAAAAAGTCAAATACTACAGAGGAGGACAGAATGGACAGCACAGTGTAAGGAGATGGTATGGAATAGGAAATGTACATTACAGCATACAGAATAGGACAATGCAGAATAAAAAAATGTGGGCAAGCACAACAAACAGATAGAGGGGTTGTAGAAAATGGAATGCACACCACAGTGCACAGAATGAGACAATTTAGAATACACATCACATCATATAAAATAATGTATATAATATTGTTACTGAACATAGAAATTAGGATTAAATGTCCCACAAATCACACATGCAAATACTCTGTGAATTCTACTGTGCTTTAGAAAAACAATATTTTCATAAGGTTTAAGGTTTGTTAACATCTCATATAAAATAAATGGGTTGCTTAACACAAAGTGGGAAAACATTTGCATTAAAGTGCACACATTGTGGTTTAAACAAGCGGAAACATACATGATAGTAATATACATAAAAAGTAGCATACAATTTACTATACTCACTCCAAGTCACTTTGAAATTAAATACATTCTATTAAAGAAGAACATCTTTACTTACATTTCCAGTTCTGTCTTTAATCTCAGTCACTTTGCTGATCCCTGGTCACTGAATGTATTTCACACTTTCTGGTAAATGAATATATATGGCTTCTATATCAGTACAGAATAGGAGGTATTGGGAGGAACCACAGACTATAAGGAGGATTGGTATTTAAGGCAGCCAAATGGAGCAGCAAAGTGCTGGCATAAGATATAGAATTTTTTTGCAGGGTGTGCTTAGTTTACAAGTGACCTTGTGGTGACAAGAACACTTTAAATTTACACTCAACACCATGTGATTTTTTTAACGAAAAAAAAAACTTAAAATATTTTTTCTGTGGGGTCTAGACTCCCTTTTCTAGCTTGCCTGCAATTACTGCTCAACTATTCTCTGTTGCATCCTCATGGTATGATATATGGCATATATATATGTATATAAATATGGTATGATATATAGCAAAATCCTGAGTTTTTACACCCACACCAACTGAGGTATGTTAGGTGACTGCAACTCAGAAAACTGAGGCAGCTACTGACCTATCTATCTATCTATCCATCCATCCATCCATCATAAAATCATTGCCTAATTGTATTATGTATAAACACACACACAGTAACAAGGCCCTATATATTATGAGGAAAACAGAATATTTGCTAGAAAAACTATTTATAACAAATAATTACATTACCTTTTCAATGTTCCCCAATTTATAAATGTAGCAATCAGCACTGATCACATTATATGGACAATGTGACCACCCTTTTTTAAATATGGTGTTAAAAGTGGTGATCTTTTAGATTTTCAAAAATATTGAACAAAGAGACTATCTGATCATCCTTTGCTTAAAGATAGGCCTCTGAATGCTGGGATGTGAGTTGTGAAGAACTTAACCTCCCGGGTGGGTAATTTCTGTCTGGATTTATATGTCTAAAAGCGTTACATTGTTTTTCATGAAAATTTATTTTACAGTATATTATAATAGTATGAGTATATTAAAGTTTGAAACACAAAATCGTGGAAAAAAAATAAATTACAAAAAAAATGTAAAACAATAATTAAAATATATATATATATATATTGTACTAATACTATTATATTGTACTGTAAAATAAATTTTCATGAAAAACAATGTAACGAGACAATATACTGCTTTTAGACATATAAAATCCACTGTATTACATTCAGTACAGTTATTTTGTATTGATTTTATTATTATTACACAGTATTTATATAGCACCATCATATTACACAGCACTGTACAAAGTCCATAGTCGTCTCGTTAACTGTCCCTCCACAGGGCTCACAATCTAATGTCCCTACCATAGTCATATGTGGGAGGAAACCCACTCAGACACGGGGAGAACCTCCAAACTCCATAAGTGCTACCTCTGAGCCACCGTGCTGACCCAATGCAATACAAAATAATTTGAAATTCTTGCCACTCTCCACCACCACCAACACAACGGCCGCACACTCCCACGTTACCAGGAACTCTCCGGTGACTCATCTGATGCGGAGGACGCTGGCCGGAGGATGCTAGCGGATCAGGTAATGTTGTACTTAGTATTGTTTTTCACTGTTTTAACTAACCCGAGTGTGATTTGGGGTTACCGGGGTTACTTGGGGTAGCTAAAACAGTGGAAAACAATACTAAGTACAACTTTACAAAAGTTGGTCGAGTTAATGAAATGTTGTATATTGAGAGGTATAATACAGATACAAACACAACTTTTCGCCTTCAATAGCCTTACACTCCCTCATCCACCAACAAGCGCTGTGTTGTAAATCTATGAAGTGGGACTCTGTCATGAAAGTTGTGGTGTCCTGTGTTAACTTTATTAGTGCTCATGCACTAAACCAAGGACAGTTTCAGGAATTTCTGTCTGAGCTGAATGTTGCCTATGAAGATATTCTGTACCACGCAGAAATCTGTTGGACAAGGGAGATTTGAAATGCTTTTATGACTTATTTCTACAGGTTTCTGCTTTTAAAAACAAAGAATTACCAGAGTTTAAAGATGCAGAATGAAAATGTCACCTTGCCTTTCTGACAGGTGTAACAGAGCTACTCAACAATGTATGAATGGTCACATACTACTTCCTTATATAGATTTGTAGTTAAGCCACCCCTTGGATTTAGGTAATGTAAAAGGATGGGTAAATAAATAGTGGACAGACAGAGAACAGGGTTTTTTTTTGTCAAGTATTTGTCAAGTGTAATAAACAATTCCAAAGTATAGTGTGTCAATGTTACATATATGGCCGCTCTCGCCTTTTTGCTTTATGTATAGAAACTCTGGTGGCCACCATCCGACAACACTCCAATATCTCTGGCCTGGCCATTAGAACATTAACTATTACGATTTATGCAGATGACGTACTCTTGACATTAACATCCCTAGTGTTCTAATTCTGTCAGTTTTTTGATGCAAAAAGTGATCCTATTTTTTTGCATATAAATTTTTTGTTTTTATCGTGGGCCTGTAATTCTTAGGATTAACTCCCGGGTATAATTATTATATTTATTTATTATAAATCATAATTATAAAAAAATAATGAAATAATATACCACAACAATGTAATTTATCAAAAAAAAATATTTTATCAAAAATTTCTCACTGAAATTTTCCAAACAAGGGTGCAATATTATTGATAAATATTAATATAAATTAAATGCAGATTTTAGAAAAAAATTATATACAATTTTTAGTAGACATCCCGGGTGTGGTAGATTTTGAAGCAGGGTGCTGCACAAAGTCCAACATCACAGTCAGGACAGTAGAACCTGGTTTCCTTGCGTTTCTTCCTTCCTCTGTCATCGGTCTTTGAGCAGCAAACCACGCACATCCTTGTAGGTGCCGCCTTCTTCTGGGTTGGTGGGATGTATTCAGTGAAGTGACGACCAGTCAGGCGTTCTGGGTTGACAACGGTGAAGCACGACGTCCAGGTCTATTCATAGCCACTGATGGTGGTTCTTGACTATAGATTCGGAAACTTGCAAAATAAAGTCTGAATGATTCACAGGCCTCTGACTATTTTTTTTGTACAGAACGTAGGCATTCCATAGGCACTGCTCAACTAGATGCCTGAAAATCTACTTGTAGTACTTCCTTTGCTGTTTCCTCATCGTTGGGTAGAATGTCATGGATTGGTCAGGTCTGTTGACACCTCCCATGGTGTTGTTGTAGTCAATCACCACCTGTGGCTTCATCACTTCTTCCCCACGTTTTGTGTTTACCAGAACGGTGGAGGCATCATGGACAGTACTCATCAGGCACACATCTTTCTTGTCACGCCATCTTAGGGTCATCATCTTTCCTTTCTGCCAGGCAACAATTTCTCCTGTCTTCAGCTTCCTTTTGCAAACAATGATGGCAGGTTGAGCCGATTAGCCCTAACGGTTCAATAGGCATCTGTTCTGTGTTGCAGAAGGAACTCATAAAGCTCAGGAGAGGTTTAGAAATTGTCAGTTGTCACACAATAGCCCTGACCTAGCCATGGCTCAAGGAGGGATAGCACTGAAGATGTTGCCAATCCATAATGGCTGTATCTGGGGTTGAACTGTGTCCCTTTCCAATGTACAGTATGGTATTCCAGATGTAGCCAGATGAGGATTTGCACAGCATACAGGTCTTCACGCCAAATCGTGCCCTCTTTGACACAATGTACTGCACCCAGCTGAGCCTCCCCTTGTAAGCCATTAGACTTTCGTCAATGCTGACATCTCTTTATGCACATAGGTTTGCTGGTAATTTTGTAGAATCATCTGAGACACATCCCAAATTTTCTTCAGTTTTGGTGCAGGATGGGTATTCTCATCAAATTCTTCATTGTTTGCGAAGTGCAGGTACTTCATGATGAGGGAAAAGCGGTATTCTGGCATGACTGTGCCAAAGAATGGCGTGGCAATCATTTTATTCTTGGACCAGTACCACTTCTGCGTGGGTTTGCCTACAATTCCTTGCAGGATCACCAAGCCCAAAAACAGCCAAATGTCATCCTTGGTCACAGGATCCCACTTTCTGCTTCTTGCAAACCTCAGGTGTGGAGCACCTTGTTGTTGTCCAGCATACCTGCATAAAACAAAATAAAAAAGGTTTTTTAGGATATGTTCTTATATAGTGTGAAGGTTGCTAGTAATATGTTAGCAAACACAGAGCAGCATACATGTTGCCGTGCGGTCTCCAGCAATCAGTCAGGAACAATCAAGGTCAAAGACAAAGTGATAAAATGATACATTCAAGAAGTGATTTATAAGTCATCAAAAGGTCAGATCAAGGTCAGGGCTAATAGAGGGCAAAATGTAAACCAGAGCACTGGGCAATAATGCTTGGTGCACTAAAATATGTATTTATACTTTTATTGTGTGGTTTTACTGTTAAAATTAAAAAGCAGATTACATAGGAATCTGCTTTTAAATTTGCCGCCCCAGAATCCATCACTCCACTGCATCACACGGAAGATGTCACATCTTGCCGGGTGATGCGATGGGAATGTCCCTGCCCTGCTCACTCCCCTAAATCCACAAACGAAGCTGCTCGCATCACCCGGAGGCTGCGAGCGTCACATTCTCCGGGTGATGCAAGCAGCTATAGTAAATTCCAGGGGTGTTGCCAGCAGGAAATCGCCGCTGGCATCACCCCTGGAATTTACTATTGGTGATTGCATCTGCAGTTAGATGTGATGCACCATGCAAAATCCTGCATGGTGAATTGCATCTAACTGCTGATGCGAGCAGCAGCATGGCCGGGACCCGGGTGGCATTAAAAAGCAGGTTACTCGGTAATCTGCTTTTAAATTTCCCGCCCAGGCCACGCCCCCCAACGGACCGGCGCCCCAGCATCACAGCGGGATCGCCACTGGAATGCGGGGCATTGGTAACGCTGGAACGCAGGGCAAAGTTACCCCAAGTGTGACTCGGAAGTTACCGCTTTTTGCTAGTTTTTTCCACCTTGAGTCACACTCGGGATTACCGCTAGGGGGGTTAACTAAACCAGTGTTTGGCAACCAGTAGTCCGTGGACCGGTATAAAGTTTTGGTGGCTCACAGAAAAATTTGGACACTCTGTAAAACGACATTTTCACCTATCACAGTAATTAAAACTCGGTACTGGTCTTGGCTTAAAATAAAAACTGATCTCCGTTTTGCAAATCCGCTGGAATTGTCATTATTAGTTGATTTCCGGGTCCTGGAGGTACTGCTTGGGCCTTCTCATTACATCCCGGGTACACCCCTAGGTTTGAGCTATAGCAATCCTTACTGCTATAAGTAGCACAGGTTTCAGAAGTGAGTGGAATGGCAGCAGGCAGGCTGCAAACAAGCTAGGAAGTCTGTGTTTTTTTTCTGTATGAACTGTGGAATTCCTTTTCTATTAAGAACTGTTCAAAGGATCCAGAGAACCCTGCATTCCTTGCCAACTGATGTAAGCTCCCCGTATGATTTTGATTTGTGTGCTGCAAGAAAGCTATATTGTTTTGAACAAAATAAAGAGACTGTTCTGTTAACCTGATGTCTGGTTTTCTGTACCAAAAGCGGTACCCTGTTTTTCATTAATTTTTTTTTTTATATTGTAGACCAGTTACTTATCAAATTATATGTCCAAATAAGGGTCTAGTAGATATCCTGAATATAATAAGGTTTGAAACACACAATCATATAAAAAAAATTAAATTTATTAATAAAATTAAATAAAAAACAAAAATCAGCTTAAACAAGAATGCATAAATACTGAAAATGCAGTAGTACTATATTTTTCTAAAATACCTCCCTAGTGTGGTAAATTTTAAAACGGGGCAGCACAGAGTCCAACGTCACATTCGGGGCAGTAGAGCCGGGTTTCCTTCCGCATTTTTTTCCTGTCCTCCCCTCTCTTGGAGCAGCACACCACACACATTCTTGTTTGCTTTTGCTTTCTTGGGGTTGCTGGAATGTACTCCTGAAAATGACGAGCACTCAAGCGTAGTGGGTTCACCGTGTATGAAGCACATCTTTCAAGTTGATGTTGATTTGCATCCTCTTCTGGTGTTTGGTGTTTCACACATATAGCTTCACAGATTTTCCATATGAATTCAGGGTGGGGTACAGGCCTGTCGTTTTGTTTGTACAGTGCTCATCATGCAAACATCCTTCTTATCATGCAATCGCAGAGCCATCATATTTCCTTTCTGCCAGGTAACTTTATCCCCAGGCCTGAGCTTTTGTGCAGTGAAATTGGCTGGCAATTTGCGCCGGTTAGCCCTAACGGTTCCGTAGGCATCCGTTTGGTTTTGTATCAGGAACTCATAAAGCTCAGGGGACGTATAAAAATTTTCTGTAGTAAGACAATACCCTTGGTTCAGCAAAGGCTCAATAAGAAACAGGACAGACAGGACACTCCAAAGGAACTAAATCTTAGGTCAAATTTTGTGCCTTTGCCTGTATATATGACAGAGTTCCAGATATATCCAGATTCGGATTTGCACAGCATAGAATATTTGATCCCAAACCGTGCTCTCTTGGACGCTATATACTGCACCCAGCTCAGTCTCTCTTTATATGCCATAAGACTTTCATCCACACTAATGTCCCTTTCTAGGACATATCAGGTTTTGAAGTTGTTTTTAATCATTTGATAAACCTCCCAAATTTTTTTGAGCTTTGGGGCAGGATGCATGGTCTCATCAAAATCATCATTGTTGGTAAAATGTCAAAATTTCATGATCAGGCCAAATCGATATTCAGGAATAACTGTGCCAAAAAAAGGGGTGGCAAGCAGTTTATTGGTGGACCAGTACCACTTCTGCAGGGGTTTCCCCACCACCCCCTGGAGAATAGCAAGGCCCAGAAAAAGCCAAATATCCTTTTGGGTGACAGGTTCCCACTCCCTGGTTCTTGACAATCTTGCACGTGGAGCAGACAGTTGTTGCACTGCATATCTGTTTGTTTCTTCAGCTATTTTCTGAATTACTTCACCATTAAGAAATATCTCCAGGGAGGCAAGGGGGTTGTGCTCACAGTGCACCCTCAGGCCAGGCACCCCAGTAAATGGAAATCTAGGGGGCACAGGCTGGGCCTGGCGGGTGTCAATCGTGCACCTGGTGCACACATCACTAACCTCCATAGAGTCGCTGTCACTCGCGGTCTCAGAGTCTTATGAGAGGTCTCCAGGTGCTCCATCTCTATCAGTGGACAGCACAAGTGACTCCAAATCGCTCTCACTGTTCGAGAACTGTTACAATACATCTTGGGTGGATAGACGCCTTCTGGAGCTCAAAGCGATAGCAGGGGTCAGGCAGGTGGTGATGTCCGGGTCCAGACAGAGGTCAGGGCAGGTGGCAGGCAGAGATGTCAGAGTCCAGGCAGAGGTCATGGCAGGCAGCAGGCAGAGAATAGTCAAAATTAGGCAAAGGTAATAGCAAACACGGTGTTACACACCAGCAATCCTTGGATTAACTGTTAATTTTTAAAACTGTGATTGTGTATTTACTTTTTGTTTATTTTGTATTGGATTGGATACAGGAGTTTGTATTGAATCCAATACAAAATATTTGAATTTCCCACCACATCAACGGGCGCACGTACCGACGTCAACAGGAATCGCCGAGGGACGCGAATGCCGAGGAAAGGAGAAGACGAGGATTTAACCGAGAAGACTGGCATCGATGCTCAGGAACTTTTTGTCATGGAAATCAGAATTCAACATTTTAAAGAAGCATTACCAGTTCACATGGCCACCTTTTGGTCTATCAACAGCCCCAAGAACCTTTTTCCAAAATCCTAGTGGCAGTAATCACTTTTCTAAGACTTCAGGGCGTATGTCTATGTAACTATCAGGACGATGTCCTGGTCTTGGCAAATTCCAGAAAACAGCTTCGAGGAGGACAAGAGACAAATGTTAACTACGCTAGCAGAAATTGATTGGCTGATAAATCACCAGAAGAGCCAATTGTGTCCCACTCAGAAAATGGAATACCTTGAGGTAACAGTGGATAAAAAGAATGCAAGTGTGTTTCTGCCTCAACCCAAGATATCTCAAAAAAGAGAATGGGCTTTGCGATTTTCAAGAACCACAAAAGTGAATGCCAGAGAATGTATGACGGTCTGATGATTCCCTGTTTTTCAGTGGTCCCATGGGTCAGATGGCATACAACAAGGTTGTAGGTGTGATTTCCCACTCAGTGGGATTTTGCATCTTTAAATCAAGAGGTGGACATTAGTACAGAAACTATCCAAGACAACATCGTTAGTACAAGGAGATTGGATAATCCTAACTACAGATGCAAGCTCAAAAGGCTGGGGAGCTCATTGTGGCAAATGTCATGTGCAAGGGCAATGGACCGTTCCATCAATAATTGAATCCAATCAACTGGAATTAAGGGCAGCATGGCAAGGCCTGAAGACATTCTCAAATCATCTACTACATAAGAGAATGAAGATCTTGACAGGCAACAGGACAGCAGTAGCATACATTACCAAGCAGGGGACAACAAAAAGCCCTTGTCTACTTCAGACAGTTTCAGTGATCTTTCTGTGGGCAGAACAACATCTGTTAGACCTATTGGCGACATATCTTCGAGGGGAACAAAATCAGCTGGCAGGCAAATTAAGCAGTTCCGTCCCAGATTCCAAGGAATGGGCAGTAAATCCAAAATACATTCAACCAATTTTTGGAAAGTGGGGGACTCCAGTAGTCAACCTAATGGCATCTCCAGACAATGGTCAGGTCCCAATGTTTTGTACGAGTTTCCATTGAAAGCAGCCATTGGCTTGGGATGCTTTTTCAATCACTTGGGACTTCCCGATTCTGCAAGTTTTTCCCCTAATGCAGCAAATTGTGAAGGTACTCTTGAAAATCAGGAGGGAATTGTCATCTTTCCGCATTGGCCAACGAGGCATTGGCTTTCCTTGGTGAACAAGTTGCTGACAGCACCCTCTTGGCCCTTGCCAAAGCAAGAAGACCTATTGATACAGGGAATCTGGCACAAGCCTGAGCCCTTTCATTGGAAACTACCTGCCTTTCTATTGAAAGGAACAGTTACCTAGCAAAGAGAGTAACAGCAAGAGTGGCTGAAATGCTCTTAAAAGCATGAAAACCAACAACTAGCAAGATGTGCTTCAGAGTATGGAAGAAGTTTGCAGAGGTGGCCCAGGTAGCAGGATTCTCTCCAACAGATCCTTCACTTGCTCAAGTCTTGAAATTCTTGGTGTCAGCCCTGGATAAGGGTCTAAGCTACAGTACTATAAAAGTACAGGTGTCTGCTCTGTCAAAATTAACGGCAAGAAGATGGACAAAGAAAGTTCTGCTCCATCAGTTCTTGAAAGAAGCAATCAACATTAAACGACCTTGGAGATCCCTATTACCAACATGGGATTCACCACTAGTGCTTAAAGCCCTCTTGATGACGTCTTTTCTTCCTGTTCAAGTATGTTCCATAGAAAAGTTGGCCTGGAAAACCTATTTTCTAACAGCAATCTCTAAAGGAACCTTACAGCTCTATTTCAAAGAGGATGTCTGCACCCTTCTCGCAATTTCTTCCTAAAGTCTCATCTGCATTCCACCTAAACTGGGAGTAAAATGTGCCTATTCTCTTATGGGTTTAAACCCACAAGTGATCAGAGCCCACTCAACGAGGGGCATATCAGCATCATGGGCCGCCTATGCAAAAGTGTCAACAGAGACAAATTGCAAAGCAGCTAGCTGGAAATCTGGAAATTAAAAATTGAGTGTCTTTTGTGATACATTTGGCTCCTCTGTGTTAAGGTCAGCATTAAAAAGAACATCAAAAAAGAAAATATTTTTGCAGCAATTCAGAATTTCTTGGGTTATTATAATGTAGTCCCTCCCTCTAATTTTTCTTTTACTTGCTACATCCAATTCATATACTGGCAGGAGGAGTGCCAGGAAAAGGGGAAATGATGTATCATACTTACCCGTAATTTTCCTTTCCTGGCAACTCCTCCTGACAGTGCAGTTACCGACCCTCATCTCTTTTCCTGTCGCAAGGCTTGTTACTGAATGGGGAAAATGAGGGGGGGTGGTTTATAGAAATTTTTAAATCCTGGGGGGGTTAAGGGGGCGGGGTTGACCCATTCATGCGCTGTCAGGAGGAGTTGCCAGGAAAGGAAAATTACGATTAAGTATGATAAACAATTTCCCCTATTCCTACCAATTTCAAGCCTACAATATAAAACTAAATATTTCTATGCAATTTCCATCATGATCCAACATTGGGAAGAAGGCGTGCACGTTCACTTGGCCTGCTACTGATCCACTTCTCTGCCGGTTCTGCTCTCTCAGGTCTTTAGTGAACCGGTCACACAGGGACTTCCAGCAAGTTGTATTGTTCACTGCTTAAAAAAAAGGTATAAATCATACTATATGAACATACTTACAAAATATATGTCTGAGCAATCATGCAAGAGTATAGTGACAAATGTAACAGTATACACAGAATAGAGTAAAAAGTCTGCAAATTAAAGACAGTGACTACACATAAGTGATAATGACATAATTTGCAGGTGTGAAAAGCACCAAAAGCAAACACAATGTCAGACAATGACAGTGTTACTTTTTACCAGCATAGCACATGAAATTGATCATGCATGACACATGGAATAGAGACAGGACAAGAAATAAAACCATGAGCCAAGTAACACATACTAAAATCTTCCTGTTCCTCTAAGCTCTTGCTATCAAAGTTATCGTCCAAGATCCTGCATATATGCAGCCACATACCTCCTTCTTATTGTAGGAATCTGCATAGTCCCTGTTTGTAAGATCATACAGACTGGGATGCTCCTTCACTGCCTGGATGAGCTTTTCATTTTGAGCATATTTTTTAGGCATGGTGACAGGAAAAGGAAAAAGGATTATGAGACGACACAAGAATTATGGGAATGAACTTCTTGTAGTTGGACCTGCCTACAAGCCATTGTTTGTTAAACATTAAAATGCTTGTAAAAGCCTTCATGGAAATCAATGGGAGCTTTTTTTGACGATTCCTAGCATGTATAAACGCGGAAAAACGCTCCTAATAAAATCAATAGATGCGTTTACCTGTGTTTCATTTTTAAAACGTTGCAAGAAACATTCTCTATACCGCTCAAAAACGTGCCTGAGAAAGATCAGTAAAAATGCGTATAGAGAAGGAAGCAGTGGGAAGTTGTGTTGAGGGGGGAGGTTGGGTAAAGAGAGGGCGATGCATCAGCAATACAAGTTTTTATCCAAAGTATTTGTTTTAATCAGTGGTCATCAGACACTTGTATCTTACGAAAAGGTAAAGTCATGCCAATAGTACCATGTCAGATTCAATCGTTCTGTGGTCCTTTTAATGGAGGCTGTGAGATCTGGCATATGAATGATATTATTTTGTGCAACCATTGGGTCACTGTAGGTGGGTTAGTATTTTTCCAGAGAGGAGCAAAAGAAACTATAGCAACATTGACCAAATAAATTAGGAGGAGATTTGTTTTTTTTATCTTCTATAAGAAAGAGTATTTAAATGAAAGAGAAAGGGGAATGAATCCTTGGCCAGTAATAACAGAGGCCAGTGAGTTGGTAAATATATTTGCAAACCTATTTTCAAAATGTCTCTAATTTACGGCAGGACTAAAAAATATGAATTAAATGACCAGTCTCCAGGTTTGAATCTGTTTGAAATTGGGGGGTAGCATCAGTGTAAGAACTCCAGAGTTTTATACCATCTGGAATTAGCAGCTGGCTATCGAAGCTGTATGTGAAAAAACAATAACTCGGTCTATCTGATTAGCTTAAAAGTGCAGTTAGGTTATTATTCCCACTGGTGTATTAAAAGTGTATTCAGTGGGATTTACAATAATAACATTGAGATAGAATATCTCTAAGAGATATTCCAGGTGGCACAATTGTTCGAACTCGGTCAAAGAACTATGCAATGATGACAGTGGGGGCAAGCTGCAACTTTTCCAGAGGTGAAGGGAGTGCCAGAAGTGCAAGGCGGAAACGCAATACCTTAGTTGTTACCAGTAAGCCATTGTGTGATGACCGGAGATGAGAAACTAGGTGCAAAAGTTGGGTAACCTATGACCGGTATCATAGGTGAGCGGAGTAGTGACAAATATGGTCTAGGTAGATAGGAGTAGGCAACTTTTAGAGTCGGGTCAATCATGAGATGTTTAGATAAGAGTAGGATTGTGCAACCTAAAGGAGGCCATCTAAAATTGGTTCTATAAAGGAGCTTTCTAGGGTGGTCCATTGTTTGCAGTTGGTGTGTCTACACCAATCGACCACATGTGTTAAATGTGCTGCAACGTTATATCTGAGGGGGTCTGGCATTTCTATACCTCCTTTATTCTTAGGAATAAAAGAGTATATTGACAGATACAAGCATGAGAATCCGCAAAGTCAAATGCAGTGAATACTGCCTGCAGTCTCTGAAGAAAGGAGGGTGGTATCACTATGGCAAGGGATTGGAGAAAATAAAGAAGATGTGGCAATAGTGTAATATTCAAAATAATATTAATACCAAACCATAAGAAAGGTTCTCTGTTTGGACTTATTCATATTTCATCTGATAGAAGCCAGCAAGGGAGTAATAATAAACTGAAATTCTTTCTCTGGATTAAAAGCAATATGAATCACTGAGTATTCTATCTAATTGGGTGCCCACTTAAAGGGAAAATTATTTAACAAAGCTTGCAGCGCATTTGAAAATATATTTAGACTAAGGGCTACTGATTAATGAAAACTGATAGTGTAATTTGAGAAGGCTTGACATTCCCTGGAAGCGTCCAAAAGATTGCTATGAGAAGTCACTGGATTTGTGGGGAAAAAATAAAAGATCATTTGCGAAGTCTGCTACTAATTCAATACCGTGTACATTTTTATTTAATCTGATTGTGTGGAGAAAGCGTTCCAATGAGAGTATAAAAATAATTGGAGTGAGGGGACCATCCTGTTTTGTCCCATTAAAGATTCAAAATGAATACAAGCCATTAACTTTAGGTGATGCATATAAGGTGGTAAACCAATAAATTTAAGTGTGAAATTTCTTTAGCTAGATTTACCAAGTTGATAGCCCTAATAGTATTATCCTGTGCCACTCTGGGTGGTGGAAAATCATCCTGATCCAGATGTATAAGAGAAAGGAAATGTGAGGTTAGTTTGTTGGCCAAATTGTTTGCAAGGACATCTTCAACAAATACTAGGCTATAGATTATCTGAATCAGTGTTCAATCAACGCGCAATATAAACAATGTGAGACAACAAGTAAAAGGAGCAAAAATATGTAAACAATAACAACAAAGGTTCCAGAGCTAGTAATGTCTACAAAAAGGTTAGAGATCTGTTTGGTGAGGTAAGGAGAGCTAATCCACGGTCAAGGTTCCGCGACATCATGAAATTTCCTAGCATTTGTAGCTGGCAGCTTCTGGATCTGTTGCTCCTTGTACGAATAGGAGGTGGTCATGGTGGCCTTGAAACAAAGTTGAGCAAGTCAGGTACTGAAACTGAGTTGGTTTTCAAAAACAAGAAAAGTTCAGGAAGCTGATTTGGCTTGTGGAGAGCAAAGAATTGGTCGTCTTTAAAAAACTGAAGATGGAAGACATGGCTCCACTGATATTGAGTATACACAGTAAGGAGTAGATGCACTACTCATTTCTTCTGTAGATTGAGTCATAAAAAATCCGGGAGTTAGGAGATTGAAAGAACTTCCTTGTTGGTACCTAAAATTTGCTGTTTCATATTGTCTACTTCTTTCCTCTTTCCTAATCGCCCACTGATCCAGATTTTTGGTTTTTAGTTGGCGTAGCACGAAGTAATTTCTTAAGATCTGGATCTCCCTGGGAGAGCTGCACTGTATTGGAAGATCTGCATGATGAGGTATCCTCCAGAGCAGGGTCATCGTGGGCAGAGGTATCCATGGTGCTGGAAGCACCTCTGGCCAGAGAGCAGCCTGCAGAGTTGGTGGGAGAGGCTTTTAAGCCTCTAGAGGAGGTCCCTTGGGCGGCAGAGTGATTGGCTGGAATATTGCCAGTGCCCTTAGCCACCATCATCTTGAAGGGTGCTGGTATGGACATACATTGGCTATGATTTCTTTGGCTATGATTTTTTTCATTTCGATTTGCTGCACTGTATTGTTATTATTTTTGTTTTCTTTGATCTCCACAAGCCTATTATTTTGAAGGATTACATTGATTTGAGAAGACATCATGGCCAGCTATATCACTGATGCCAGAGGGTCTTGCATCTTTCTTATTCAGAGAATCTTTGACCTTGGTTACCGACAGGTCATACCACTAGCAATGAGTGGTTGTTCATTTTTCCCTGATCATGTGTAGCTGTCATGGCTCTGGTTTGTATATTTATAGAAAAGTCTTCATGGTGGATAATAATAAGTAAACTATTCATGAACTTTGTTTATTACATTTTCTGTAATATTGTATGTATCTTACCATATAGAATGCTGCAGTATAAGTAAATTCACATCTTTTGATTCATATGCAATTGAACATTGTTCTATTTTTTGGTATGTAGTTAGAATTCAATAAACAACAAAAAGGTTCTCTTTAAAAACATTAGTAAAACCATTTTGCAGTTTAAAAAAAAAAAAAACTGTACATATGCTGAAATTTGATACAGAAGATATACTTTGTCTTACACTAATAAAATCTATGTAAAAATAAACTTTTTTTTAGCTTGAAGGATGAAGCAGGGAAGTTTTGTGTGTTCTCTGTGGGAGACTTAGCCAGGTGACAATCTCAACAAAAAAAATCTTAGGTCATTTCTTAGGCTAATCATAAAAATACAAGCTAGTAAGGGTAAATGATCTGCTGAAAATTGCCTAAAATGGGACTTCTCTTCACTTGGGGTAGAGTATCTATTACTTCCTACTGCCTCTCCAAAGTAATGGGAAATTTTTCCTAAGCGGAAACCCCCCCCCCCAAAAAAAAACACTTAAAGTTTTTATCCTTTATCCACACTATTCTAAAAGAGCACTAGAACTAAAAGAGCATGTTGGCTACATTTATGCTTTACATTCTTCAATAAAAAGTTTTCAAATGTACAGTCCGTGAGATTAGTCTTACTATACAAGTGTGAAAAAAACTCTGACCATTCATTTATTTTTATTTGTAATATTTCACAATTGTAGATGTTAAATTACTAGCAATTGGGAACTGAAAAAGATAACGGTTAAAGGTCAGACAGTAAAAATGAAGGTGGCTTGATTGAGGAATCTCAGGTAAAATAGCTTTGAGCCATAGTAAGATAAAAAGCTTAAGGCTGGGTCTACATGGACGTTTTGTAAAAAGGCATGTAAACGTTCCTACTGCGTTTATAAGCGTTTTTATGCACTTATTCTAACGTTTTAAAATTTTTTTTTTAATGCTGGAAAAAGCTGAAAAACGTCTATGCCGCGTTTATCCGTGTTTTACCGCGATTCTACAAGCGTTTTAGCACTTGGTAGAAATGCAAATTGTAACCCTGGGCAGTGATTTCTGCGAGTACAGGAAGTACATACATCCCTGCATACATGTGATAATGTGATCATGCAAGAGTACAGTGACAAATGTAACAGTATACACAGAATAGAGTGAAAAGAGTGCAAAGTGAAGCACAATTAAAGACAATGACTACACACAAGTGATAATGAATGACATCATTTGCAGGTGTGAAAAGCACCAAAAGCAAACACAATGGCAGACAATCTTCACACGTGCCAGGCATAGGTGTTAATTTTTAACAGCATAGTACATGTAATAAATCATGCATGACACATGGAATAGTGACACAGGACACAGGCTATTGTTAAAACGTTTGTAAAAGCCTCCATTGAAATCAATGGAAGCTTTTTTATTGACAATTTCTAGCATGCATAAACGCAGGAAAACGCTCCCATTAAAATCAATGGACGCGTTTTCCCGCGATTTACCAGCGTTTTAATTTTTTAAACGTTGCAAGCAACGTTTAAAATAAAGCTCAAAAACGTGCCTGAAGGAAACGTTCTGGTGTAGATTAGCCCATTGTAATGCATGGGGACTTCAAACAAGGGCTTTAAAAGCCTCAGGTTAAACGCTGGGGAAACAGTCCGTGTAGACTAAGCCTAAAACAAGTTGAGAAACGGATACAAATTGTAGACAACTTAATAGTATAAAATTGATAGAATAATTGGTGATTAGCATGGTATAATTTTTATTATTGTTACTTTCACTGTGGGCATTTCAGGTTTAGTGAGGGAGTGTAATAATTTTCATACATTAACCAATCTAGTGTATGTGTGAACCAAACACCTCTGAAGATGTAGCTCTACATAAACTGGGAGTAATAGCATTGGGTTAAAAATAGAAACAATGTCATGCAAATTTCAAGCAAACCTTTACAGGGAGATTCTCATAGATAAATATATAGGTACCCAGAATACACACAGACTTGTTAAATGCAGCTGCAGACCTCCCATGGGTGCAGACCATATCCTGCTAAAATGACAAATATCTGCAAATGTATTGAAAGATTATTGTGTTCACTTGTGTTGTAGAAGTTGCTTTTGTGTGTATCTATTTAAAACTTTCCCGCAAAGTTTTCTTCACCTTTTCGTCCTAACCCCCCTAAGCAGTTGTAGGACGTCCATTGACCCCCAAATCTCTATACTTATTTAGCTCTTCTCCTGAGGCATGCAGCATTGTTTGCATTACCTCTATTATATTCCCTAATACCTTCATTAGAAAATATTTATTTTGATTTTAGGGATTTACCATGTTGCAATAGGTTATGGTAATGTTTTGATATACAATTTTCTCACATCATGTAATGTTACTTGGATTCAGTTATTGAGTGTGGGATAGCTTTCTGGATTAAGACAAATATTTTTCTGTTGTTTTTTGCCATGTTTCCACGACCTCCTTTGCACACAAATGATCCTTGTTTTTTTGGCATGCAGAATTCAGGAACTAAAACAGATGAGTGTGTTCTCCTTTCCAAAGTCTTTTAGTTAATTGTCTATGGATTCCTTACTAAAAGCAGATGGTCAATGTTATTTTTTATGTAATTCTTTTGGTGCACATGTCTATGTCCTTTTTTTCAATATACAGTGGATAAGCTATTTGTTCTTCATTGAAATAAAAAAAGTTTGCATATATTTTGTAAAATAAACATTTCTAAATATATATTTTTTTATTTCTGCCTTTGACCCCTTTCACTTTGCCTCTTATTTTACCACATCCATTTGCTTATGCAAAGTTTTTTTATTTATCTTGTGAGAGAGTGTCACTAAGAATGTCAGGTAAAGTATTAAAAAGGCTCCAGGGAACAAAGTAGATAGGTCTGTGTAAGTTTCTAAGAAGAAACCGGGTTCTTTAGGGCCCTGGAGCCGGCCAAGGGAGTGAAAGGGTGGGTTCTTTGGTCCAACCCAGTTCTGACTGGGTTAATATGCACTCAGGTGTGAGGTAAAGAGGAAGTAATCAGCCAAAGAGTGAGCAGTCAGAGGCTGAGAGAGAGCCAAAGGGATCCAGGCTGAGAAAGCGAGCCAGAGGGATCCAGGCTAAGAGAGAGAGCCAGAGGGATCCAGGCTAAGAGAGAGAGGCCAGAGGGATCCAGGCTGAGAGAGAGCCAGAGGGATCCAGGCTGAGAGAGAGCCAGA
>NC_092860.1:26313676-26356878 GCF_032062135.1 Pyxicephalus adspersus
CAGAGGGATCCAGGCTGAGAGAGAGCCAGAGGGATCCAGGCTAAGAGAGAGAGCCAGAGGGATCCAGGCTAAGAGAGAGAGCCAGAAGGATCCAGGCTGAGATTGTGATCAGCAAGAGGCTGAGGAAAGAGAATCAGCACTGTGTTGCAAGCTGGAGGGTGCTTTGGAGGCCGCTCAGTTAGTTCCCAGAGCTGTGGGGGAACAGAGCTCGGCCTTGCTAAAGCAGCGATTACATGTGAGTGGAACATGCTTGTTTTGTTGTCTAAAGACTGCCTTGTATTGATTTTGCATTAAACTGCTTTACTGTTAGGCAGTGAGGGACTATCTCAGTAATGGTATGTAGTTGCTCAGCCGAGCCATTTCTTTTGTTTGTTAAAGTGCTAATAAAGAGACAGGCAGGAGCCTGTTTTCATCTGCAACCTTGAAGTCTGCTGTCTGACTCACTGTTGTCCTCTGACCCCGTTGCTACGGGCGATCTCACAAACTACCTTTTTGTCAACAGACTTATCCTCATGCAGTAAATGTTATGTAATGGTCTTAAAAACCAGTGCCAATCTGGCAAAATGCAAACAAATGACAATATTAGCAACAGGCAAATACTATCACAAAAAACATTGCTATGGTTTTTGGTCTAACCTGACTTGAAATATTGTGTAATGGAATTACCCTTTTCGAATTTGTAAGATGAAATAAAAGCCATCTTTTGCTTCTGGAGCCTATGAGCACATACAGTAGATGCCTTATATACCTAATGGTAAGTTCTTAGGAGAGAGGATTTGTTGAGATCAGGTCAGGATACTAAATGAGTGTTTTTTGTAGTGTAAAGGTTTTCAGTAGGCAGCTGTGCAATATTCAAGGGCTTAGGCTGAGCTTTGTTGACAACATTTACACTTGTAGAGTCCCAGGGAAATATTTTGGTCCAGCTTAGTATTTAAAAGATGTGCTCTAAAAGACCCCATGGTCAGGACCTAAACCTATTTCTTAAGCCATGATGAATGGGATCCTTTTGACCCTCCAAAATACTCTTGATTTTAAAGAGACATTCTTAATAAACCATATCTGGATACCTAAATGTTATTCTTTTGCGCCTTTTTCTATACTTGCGCACAATGGTAGATTTAGGTGTGTGTGTCAAATGATTTTTAGTATATGGTGCTGCAGGAGATTTTTGAGTTTATAATAAAGTCACTTATTCATTGTACAAAATATTGTTCTGTTCTGCAGATTGGACAGGTCTTCTCTGTGCTCAGGAAGCAATTTTACTGTTTATGTAGATGCTGTTGGCTTATACAAGGCCTCGTTGTTTACTCCCACCATGATACAGTTGGAAATTCAGAGGAGGACCAAATGGTCTGATGTAAATGACACCACCAAAAATGTTATTCACACTTCCATGATGTCTCTGATCATTAAAATACTTTGATTGAGCAATGGAATTTCTTTATTGGGAGGCAATGCCTGACTCATTTATTGACAATGAAAGCCCAGGTCTGTGAACCTCTACTCTAATTAATACAGAACATAAAAGCCATCTGCTGTCTTATTGGTTTCATTAATTAACCAGATCTCTATAGATATAATGTCATTGGCTTTAACCCAGAAAAAATATCATTATGGGCACTGCCAACTTCATCCCTTAGGTCGCTAGTAGCCAGGTTTTAAAAATTGCTCCAGTTAATTGGCAGTTGATTATTATGTTAATTTGCTGCTTTATGGGAAGTTTACTGAAAAACATATTGGTCTGAGCAACTTCTGTAATGGACTAAACATGGATTCTGCCTAAGTATTAATTAAACAGACAAATCCCCTATATCTTTAAAGTTAAAAAAAAAGCCTCTGACAAATCTATTGATTGATTGCTAGATTCTGTTTTATACACAAATATTTGCTCATTGCATTTTAAGGGATAAGTTTGATACAAGTGATATTTTGGTTTATATGTTAAACAGGTATGCCGAGTCATTCCATGTAATAATTTTATATGTAAGAAATATTAGTTAGACTTAAATTCTAACTGTTCCGCTCAACCCTAGAGTTATATTATTGCCTTTAGGTATTTTCGACCTATATTAATAAGCTATGTAACAATATAATAGTCACACAAGGTATTGCAGGAACATAACAGCATACGTTTTCCTTATTCAATTGATTGAGGTTCAAAATAGAAAACTAAAAATAAAATTACCTAAATAGGTTCTTTTTTACACCTATACTTGGTGATGAAAATCTGTTCTATACTTAAGCAAAACAAAGCTAGGTGGTCTTAACAACCTTAATTAATTTATATTTAGAACTTAAGTCACTGTATTATCGATACACAAAATATTAGGAGCTGTGTGCATAGTACAGTATCTTTATGTGATAACTTTGTCTTTATAGATAACACTTGACAATATGTCCATGGCTCATTTTTATAAAAGGCATGGGAAAACACAGGAGGTGTCTGTTCTGGGAGTTTGTTAGGCTGTATATAGAGCGCTGAGGGTACTCGTGCAGACATGTGAGCAGAGCTGCAGCCTATGCTATCAACTAAATCTTATAGCTTAAGTATGCTGGGCTCTGTTTTTGTTTGTACTTGATAGAAAACATTTATGTTTGCTGCCATTTGTCCAAATAGGCATGGGACCACAAATTCCACGACAGTGTTGTATGGTGTCTTCCTGTCCATCTGCATCACCATATAAGCAATCCTCTTGACACAAGATACATTTGTTTTTACTCTAACATACTCTTTACATTTTTACCATCTTCAGTACATAAGCTAAAAATTAGTTGGCAGGGATGACACTGAATGTTAAAATAACTGGTGGAATGTTTCTTCTCTTACAGCATTTGTTTCAGATTTAAAGTGTAGTGAGGTGCGGTAAAATAAATTTGTTATTCAATAGTTTCTAATTTTATTTCACATTTTATTTTTATACAGTTGGATCAGACTCTCCAGGAACACTTTTCTATCTACAAATCTTTCCGCTTTAAAGGAAGCATTGGCCCAGTTCGTGTTTACTTGACAAGTCCCAAGTCATTTCTGAAGTTAATAGAGCTGGCAGCAAATCTTTCTGGTATTCCACTGGACTGTGTTCCATTTTCTCACACATTGAAAAAACAAGAACTGGTTGAATGTATATGGAAACAGGTGTTATCCTGAGCTATTCTCTGGAGTGAAGAGTCACTTGAGCAGTTTGGAAAACATCAGTAACCAAAATGAACTTGACTGTCTTCTGACATTTAGTATGTTAATGTTTTATAATATATGTGATGTCTGTAGGACTAAACTTTAAAAATTGCAAGCAAATAGGTCCTTAATTTTAGAAAACACTGGCAATGTCCCTTCTGCAATAAAATAAATGTATTTGCCTGACCACTATTTTTTTTAGGTATTTTCACCTGTTCTCTATATTGGCTACTACCACCTAGTCCAACTCTAGCTTCTGTATCTTAGGTTGGCATGATTGGCCTGTCAGGAATAAAGAAGCTCCCAAAAATGCACATAAGAATTCATTAATTCCTAGCACCCAGGAGCATGCCAGGGATTGCAAACAGGCAGGTAGGATCTATGTGCTGAAGGGACATCTTATGAAAAAAAAAAATTATATGTTTAGTTCCATTTTAAAAGAATGATTATTGTTTTTACTTTCAGCATATCTTAGGTTATTACTCTACTGTATTCATTTTTTATTCTTTTTTAATTTAAATATTTGTCACTGTGTTAAATATAGAGAGCTGTATTTCAACATCCCTGCTAATTAACTGTGGGCAATACAGGGATGTTAGTAGTGAATGTGACTGTCAACATTTATTGGTGGCTTATCATTCACTGTAATGGTAAATACATGTAACAGGAAGATTCGTCTGCTTTAAATGTTTGGTGAATGCCACAATAACTGCTTTATAAATGACCCACACTATGGTATTCCCTACTTTGTTTCAGAGTTGTGATGTAGCTTCGGTACTGCTCGGCACTACTTTGTGTTATCCAAACATCACTATGTAAAGATATCCAAAAGCTCAATTTATATTTGATTGTGCTATTGAATATTGTTTCATTTGTGCTATAACATTTTGTTTCTGTACACACATGCACATTTGAATGGGGCAGCAGATTAGTGATCATTCCACTCACTGTAAAATAAAGCTACCAGAATTATTTCCCTTTTGTACTTCTTTGGTATTTGCTTACCTATTTGCGGAAGGTAACATTATTTCTTGATTTTCTATTTCTTTCTTTTGGACACACTGGCACAGTATTTGACTGTACAAATAGAATAATGTTGTACCAATTATCCTTACTTACACCAACAACTACAAGAAAATGTATTTACAGCTTGAATAAACCTATTGATGGTTGGTAAACGTTGTAGCATACTTACATTTTATTGTGTATTGAAGCTAAAATTTTTAAAGCAAATTTCAAGTCCATTTTTGATTAACTGGACCAAAAATATTATTTTATACAATATACAAGAGTAAACTGCCTGTTTTCCCATTGTGCAATATTATTGGTCATTGCACTTTACCATTTGCTACTAGATTGAAAGTGCAATGCACCGTTTTAACCCCCCCCCCCCCCCCCTACTTGCATAACCTAAATTTGGTTCTTTTCCTGGACAGACTGGCATTTTATATGATGGTCAGCTTGGACTTTGTTGATCTATAAAAGAAATATGTTCAGTTTTGCTTTTTATTTTATATGTGAACCACCCTGCTTTAAATTCAACAGACTTGCAAAAGGTAGTAAGACAATATTTATAGACATTTAAGACCATATGTATTTCATTTCACTGGCACTATAAGGCCCTGGTCCAGTACTCCAATCCACCAAACTAATTCCGCAGTGTTTGCCTATAGCAAGGCCCACTCGAGGGACTGGTTGGTCTACCCAGCACACGGTAGCCCCAAGAATTCCATTCACAACGGATGGCAGAGGACCAGGAGCCAACAGATAATGCAGTACAAGGTTCTTACAGAGGCAAATGCAGAATACTAACCCAGAGGTCATACACAGATGATCAGATCAGCAGACGAGGTATCCAAGTGGAATTACAAACCAGAGTTGGGGTCACAGCAAGAGTTTGGTCCAGGCAGCATGCAGTCCAAGGGCCATAAACAGGCAAGTCACCAACAGTAAATAAAACAAAATCATAAACCAACAGTAAGTCAGTCTAGCTTAACGCTACAATAGGCACTGATAACTGGGAGCCGAAATCTATAAAGACCTGTGGTGGCCTATAGCAAGAGTCTGCCAGCCAGATAATGGTCTCCCCCTTCCTGAGGAGGGGCCTCTGGGCTCCCATATCATGGTTTCTCTGTATGGTCACTGTGAAACTTTCTAATTCTTACGCATGTCCTTGGTGAGCAGAAATTCAACTTCTCTCCTCTGGTCTATAATCTCTTAAGTAGTCTCTTTCCAATCTCTTAGGTATTGAAGGGAGTTTAGTATGCAACAAGAATCCAAATTGTTCTCTATTTCACATTCTGGTCCCACTTGGACATCAGTTGTTGGAGGAGGGGTGTACTGCATTAGCTGCTGATTTAGACAGTGATGAACTCTACACTCCTGAGCAAGGCAAAGTTACTTTGTGACTATTTTTTTTCTGCAGTGAGGTATGGAATAATATATTTAGGTCCAAGCTTAGCTGAGGGCTGTTGAAGGATATTATTTCTGGTACAAACCCAAACTAAATCTCCGGGAGAAAATTCTGTTTCCCAGGGTTGATGACAATCTGCAAACCTTTTCTGTTGTTCAGAAGCCTGCTACAAATTATGTTGGACTCGAGACTAGACTGGTCATATGGGCAAGCCAAACTTCCAAGGTTTTCTTTCCTCCCACCAAGACATTGGAACGTAGACAATCTAGTGGAGGAGTGTACCCAGTTATTAAATGCAAATTCTGTGAAAGGTAGATAATCTGCCCATTCCTCATGGCTACCAGAAACAAAACAACGGAGGTAGTGTACTACTCCTGCAATTGGTTCAATCTCCCAGCACATGATTGCCCCTCATGACTTTTGTACAAGGAATAGTGTATGAGTAAGAGCTGGCAGAGAACCAGGAGCACGCCGATAATGCAGTGCAATGTTGGCAAAGTCAGCAACAGTAAATTAAACAAAATCATATGCCAGCACCTAGTTTAACACTACAACAGGCACAGGTTACTGGTATCAGAAAGGCTATAAAACCCCCTTCAGCAGTACACAGTCTCAGAGCAAATGATGCCCAGAGACCATTCACAGAGTAAGGGAAACCAGTGATACTGCAGAGCAGAGGGCTTACCCAATATTTATCTGACCAATATTTACTGTTGCTGCAAGCGACATGCTATCGAACTGAATAAACAGGATGTGCTGACCTGCAGTGGCCTACAGCACAAGATTGCCCACCAGATAATTCACTCCTAACAGGCACAATTTGTGGTTTTGGACTTTGTCCCTGCCTGGTCTGGAAAGTCTTGTAATTTCCCATGTGCTTTATGTAGCAGCCCTTGGTAACTTAACCATAAACAATATGTAGAGTGTATTTAACTTGCATTAACATTTATGGTGCTTTTAATTTGTTGTTTTTTTCATTTTTTTCCTCAATAGCATTTGAACACCATAAAAGCTACAAACATAAAATATATAGCAAAACCATCAATACAATTACTGATGGCTGTCAGTTGTTGGCACCAGAACATGCACAGTAGCTTCATCATGCTTATAAGGAAAATATTATTACTAAGAATACTATTTATACTAATATTGATAGAAAATATTAATTTAATAATGCAATTGTTCCTGTAAGTGATGAGGCATCCGTCCGTGAAGGAGTGAACACATAACAACTGCATTTATAAAAAAAGAAAAGAAAGCTTTTTGAGACATACATCAAAAAAAAAAAAAAAGTTACTTAACCTCCCCGGAGGTCTGATTGTCAGTATTTTTGAATGTACAAGAGGTAAATAGTTTTGAATGGAAATTGCATGATTGCATAGAAATTTGTTGTTTTATATTGTAGGCCTGTAATTCCTAGGAATAGGGGAAAATTGTTTATCATACTGAATCGTAATTTTCCTTTCCTGGCAACTCCTCCTGACAGCGCATGAATAGGTAAACTCCGCCCCCTTGACCCCCCATGATTTACCAATTTCCATAAACCACACCCCCTCTCTTCCCTATTCAGTAACAAGTCTTGCGACAGGAAAAGAGATGAGGGTGGGTAACTGCGCTGTCAGTGGGAGTTTGCCAGGAAAGGAAAATTACGGTTAACTTTGATACATAATTTTCCTTTTTCCTGCCAGTGCATGAATTGGTTGTAGCAAGTAAAAGAATTAGAGGGAGGGACCACATTAATATAATCCAAGAAATCCTGAATTGCTGCAAAAATATTTTTTTTTTAATGTTTTTTTTAATGCTGACCTTAACAAAGAGGAGCCAAATGCATCAGAAAAGACTCTCAATTTATAATTTCCAGCTAGCTGCTTTGCAATTTGTCTCTGTTGACACTTTTGCATAGGAGGCCCATGATGCTGATATGCCCCTTATTGAGTGGGCTCTGATCACTTGTGGGTTTACACCCATAAGAGAATAGGCACATTTTACTCCCAGTTTAGGTGGAATGCAGATGAGACTTTAGGAAGAAACTGTGGAGAAGAGCGCAGGCTTATCCTCTCTGAAATACAGCTGTAAGGTTCCTTTATTGACAGGGATTGGAGCTCTGAGACTCTGCACGTCGATGAGATTGCTGTTAGAAAAAAAAAGTTTTCCAGGTCAACTTTTCTATAGAACATACTTGAAAAGGATGAAAAGAGGTCATTCAGAGGGCTTTAAGCACCACGTTGAGAATAAGAATTTCCAAGGTCGTCTAATGTTGATTGCTGCTTTCAAGAACTGTTAGAGCAGAACGTTTTCTGTCCATCTTCTTGCTGTTAATATTGACAGAGCAGACACCTGTACTTTTATAGTACTGTAGCTTTTCCAGGGCTGACTGTAAGAATTCCAAGACTTGAGCAAGTGAAGGATCTGTTGGAGAGAATACCGCTACCTGTGGCACCTCTGCAAACTTCTTCCATACTCTGAAGTATGTATTGCTAGTTGTTGGTTTTCATGCTTTTAAGATCATTTCAGCCACTCTTGCTGATACTCCCTCTGCTAGGTACCTGTTCCTTTCAATAGAAAGGCAGTTAGTATCCAATGAAAGGGCTCAGGCTTGTGCCAGATTCCCTGTATCAATAGATCCACTTGCTTTGGCAAGGGCCAAGAGGGTGTTGTCCGCATCTGGTTCACCAAGGAAAACCATAGCCTTCTTGGCCAATGTGGAAAAATTACAATTCCCTCCTGAATTTCAAGAGTACCTTCAGAATTTGCGGCATTGGGGGAAAAACTTGCAGAATCAGGATGTCCAAAGTGATTGAAAAAGCATCCTGAGCCAATGCCTGCTTTCAATTGAAACTCGTACAAAACATTGAGCATTGTCTGGAGATGCCATTGGGTTGACTTACTGGAGTCCCTCACTTCCGAAAAATTGGTTGAATGTATTTTAGATTCACTGCCCATTCCTTGGAATCTGGGATGGACCTGCTTAATGTGTCTGCCATCTGAACTTGTTCCCCTGGAAGATATGCCGCCAATAGGTCTAACAGATGTTGTTCTGCCCACAGAAAGGTCACTGAAACTGTCTGAAGTAGACAAGGGCTTTTTGTTCCCCCCTGCTTGGTAATGTATGCTACTGCTGTCCTGTTGCCTGTCAAGATCTTCATCCTATTGTGTAGCAGATGATTCAAAAATGCATTCAGGCCTTGCCATCCTGCCTTTGATTCCAGTTGACTGGATCCGGGTATTGATGGAACCTTCCATTGCCCTTGCGCCTGACATTTGCCACAATGATATTCCATTTTCTGAGTGAGACACAATTTGCTCTACTGGTGATTTATCAGCCAACCGAATTCTGCTAGCGTAGATAACATTTGTCTCTTGTCCTCCTCAAGCTGTTTTCTGGAAGTTGCCAATACCAGGACTTCGTCCAGATAATTACATAGACATACAGTACGTCCTGAAGTCTTAGAAAAGCTATTACTGCCAATAGGATCTTGGTAAAAGGTTTTGGGGCTGTTGATAGACCAAAAGGTAGGCATGTGAACTGGTAACGCTTCTTTAAAATGTTATGCTCCACCACTATCGGAATGTGCAGTCATGCATTCTCCAAATCTATTGGAATCATGCATATGTGAGTGTTCAGGCTTCTGATTTCCATGACTGTTCGAAACGTTCCTGACGCCTTCTGGACCAGAAAAAGTCTGGAATAAAATCAAGTCCCTTGTTCTTCCTCTGAAACTGAAACTCGACAAGCTCCTGGATGTAGGACAGTATGATTTGAAGTTTTGACTCTTGTGCCGAAAGAATAGTTTGGATGAAATGGTGCTGTGGGGGTTCTTTTACAAATTCGATCTGGTAACCCAAGGATACCACTGACACCACCAAGTTCACCGGAATGTTCTGCTTCCATACTCCTGTGAACCTCAGAAGTCTGGCTCCTGGTTCCAAGACCTGGGCAGAGCCACCTTCAGAACTGTCTGCCGGATGACTTGGCCAACTGCGGGATGTTGGACCTTGCTGGTCCCTGAAATGCTGATTGTGTGCCCTTCCATTGCTGATGAAATGGTTCTTGTGACCTAAAACCTCTGTACTTGCGAAAATTTTCTTGGGGGCCCCAATTGGGTTGGACAAACTGGTGCTTGCGTCTCTGAGGCAGTAATCCTGATCTTCCTCATTTTACCCTTGGGAAAGCTTGGGAAAGAGGTTTCCCAAAAGGCATAATACCTTTAAATGGAATGGAACACAATGCTTGTTTTGAAACCGCATCCGCATCCAATGCCTTAGCCACAGGGCTCTCTTAGCTGTCATGGAAGATCCCATTATCCCAGCTGAGAGCTTTATTAGATCAATTGTTGCTTATGCTAAAAAAAAATCCACCCTTGTACTTTTTAAATACAGGAAAAAACATGTTGTAGAATTGTGAAAGAGCATAGCTTTTTTAAATCAGATAACTTGTCTGCTCAAAGTGCATGAGGAGTTCAAGGTTTCATAAAAAGCTCCTAATCCAAATGGGAAACCAACTGCATGATCAGTGTGGTAGGCTAGATTCCTCTCCTGAAACATTAAGAACAAGTATTACACTCGATCTTAGCCAAAAGGCAGAGAAGCTAAACTTTTATGACTCCATGACCAATGGTGTAGCCTAGGTACTTGGCTTCTTCTAACCCAATGGCCCATTTGTTTGTGGATGGGCAGTGATGTTTGCATTTTGGAGAGCCTGGAGAGGGGGCAAATGAGATTCCCAGTCAACGTAGTAATACATCAAGATATGTAGATATCAGCATACTGTTGGTGGGGTCCAAGAGTTCTGTCCGTGGCTTTGGAAAGTGGCAAGAACATTCTGTAACCCAAAAGGCATCACTTTGTATTGAAAAGGACTTTCCAGGGTCACAAGAACCTTTTGCTTATCTTTGTCTCCTAATTTTGGTGTATCTGCTTTAGTGTCTTTAGAGAAGTATAGTTTTTCTAGATATATAAACTTTTCTGTGCATAGTTTATAAAGCTTTAAAAAAAGTTTTTAATTGAATCAGAAGCAACCAACTGTAGAATGACTTGGGGTTTAATATGCTTTTAGAGTTTAATTAAATCATTGCATCACTTTTAACAATATACACACTTTTGTTACTCCTGGAATACCTTGGTCTACCAGTACTAGCAAGCTGAGGCTGAAAAAGTAAAAACTTCAAGGCTGATTTGCATATTGATGCCAAACATGCTAGCTTCTTTCCACCCTTTCCTTTGAAACCATTCAGAAAAATTGCATCTGAACTACAACAATCATTTTATACGATAACAACAATAATCAAAAGTTTTGTCCCTTTTTTTTCTTTAATAAACCTCTAGGGCCTGCCTCCTCTTAAACCCTTGCAGCAAGCACATAGTACCGTATTTTCCGGCGTATAAGACGACCCCCAAATTTTCCAGTTAAAATGTAGAGTTTGGAATATACTCACCGTATAAGACTACCCCTCTTCCAACGCACACCAAATAAAAATTAAAAAAACATCAGATTTGATTTCAATATGGTCATTTTAATTCCAATGCTTATGACATGCATGTACTTAGAAAAACTGTCACTTATAAACATGAGGCTGTTTTTCATCAAACATGTAAACGTAAACCAGTACATTAAACTTTTCCCAATTCACTCTAAAGCTGAATGGAAGGATAAGACAACAAACCCATGGGAGCTGCTATGCTGTTTGTTTTCTAAGCTGTCAACCCACTGGAACTGATGATGATAGAAGGAAAAAAAAAAAAAACAATAGAGAGAGAACAAGTGCCCGGCAAGTCCCTGGTTAGCAACTCCCATCATAACTGCAAGCTACGGTATTTTTACAGGTTTTGCTAGCGTGACAGTTTCCCTTTAAAAGCCTTCAAAATCCTCCTGTTCATCATCTGATATCATAAGTACATCAATGACATCTTGTGGTACATTTGTAAGGCAGTCATCGTATGGATTGAATTCCGTATCAGATGGTGTGGTCTCGGCTTCATCTTCCTCTTCATCTTGCCACAAGTAGTCGTCCTCCATACCATCTAATGAATTTGATATTCCACACTTCTTGAAAGACTTGATTACTGTTTCTGCATCAATATCGCGTTGCTGCACAGGAGGACTCACGTAAGCTGCAAAGCAGGAGGACAGAAGAAGGAGGACTCGCGGGGACGCCGGACGAGAAGGAGGACTCGCGGGGACACCGGACTCCGCAGGTAAGTACCGGTACCCGGCGTATAGGACGACCTCCGACTTTGGCACAGATTTTTCGGGGTTAAAAAGTCGTCTTATACGCCGGAAAATACGGTAGTTTGTTTACCAGAACACTCCCTTTAATTTGTTCAAAACAATATATCTTTCTTGCAGCAAACAAATCAAAATCATAAGGGGAGCTTACATCAGCTGGCAATGAATGCAGGGTTCTCTGGATCCTTTGAACAGTCCCTAATAGAAAAGAAATCCCACAATCCATACAGTAAAAAAACACAGGCTTCCTAGCTTGTTTGCAGCCTGCCTGTTGCCATTCCACTCACTACTGAAAGCACACCTGTGATTCTTATAGCAGAAGGGATTGCTATAGCCCAAACTTTGGGGTGTACCCGGGATGGAATGAAAAGGCCCAACCAGTACCTCTCAGTCTAGAGTCCAGGACCCAGAAATCAACTGATAATGGCAATTCTAGCAGATCTGCTCTCTATCCAGAATTCTTTTGAGCCCATGCTCAATCATTCGAACCTCACAGACCACTAAATTCATAATTATAAATCCCGTGGACCATTAATATTATTTTTTGATAATAATGATCAGAGAACTTTCATTTTTATAATATGAAATTCACCTAATAAATATGGATTTTGGCTCCAATGATTTTACTGCAAGACAGAGAGCTGTTTTTATTTTAAAACAAGACCAGTACTGAGTTTTAATTACCGTGACAGATGAAAGTGTCTTTTCACAGAGAGTCCAAATTTTTCTGCAAGCCACCAAAATTTTTTTGTGGTCCACGGACTACTGGTTGGCAACTGCTGGTTTAGTTAACGTCAAGAGTACGTCATCTGCATAAATCGTAATAGTTAATGTTCTAATGGCCAGGCCAGAGATATTGGAGTGTTGTCGGATGGTGGCCACCAGAGTTTCTATACATAAAGCAAAAAAGGGGAGAGAGCAGGCATATATGTAACATTGACACACTATACTTTGGAATTCTTTATTACACTTGACAAATACTTGCCAAAAAAAACCCTGTTCTCTGTCTATCCACTATTTATTTACCCATCCTTTTACATTATCTAAACCCAAGGGGTGGCTTAACTACAAATTTATATAAGGAAGTAGTATGTGACCATTCATACATTGTTGAGTAGCTCTGTTACACCTGTCAGAAAGGCAAGGTGACATTTTCATTCTGCATCTTTAAACTCTGGTTATTCTTTGTTTTTTGAAAGCAGAAACCTGTAGAAATAAGTCATAAACGCATTTCAAATCTCCCTTGTCCAACAGATTTCTGCGTGGTACAGAATATCTTCATAGGCAACATTCAGCTCAGACAGAAATTCCTGAAACTGTGGTTTAGTGCATGAGCACTAATAAAGTTAACACAGGACACCACAACTTTCATGACAGAGTCCCACTTCATAGATTTACAACACAGCGCTTGTTGGTGGATGAGGGAGTGTAAGGCTATTGAAGGCGAAAAGTTGTGTTTGTATCTGTATTATACCTCTCAATATACAACATTTCATTAACTCGACCAACTTTTCTTTATTAACCTCCCCAACGGTAACCCCGAGTGTGACTTGGGGTAAAAAAAAGGATGCTGAGAGGGGTAACCCCAAGTCACACTCGGGGTAGCTAAAACAGTGAAAAACAATACTAAATACAACCTTACCTGATCCATCGTTGTCCTCCTTCATGTCCTCTTGCATCCTCCGGCCGGCGTCCTCTGCATCAGATGAGTCACCCGGTAGTTCCCGGTGATGCCAGTGTGTGCGGCCGTTGCGTTGGAGGAGTAGTGGGAATTTCAAATTATTTTGTATTGCATTCAATACAAAATAACTATTGAATGCAATACAGTGGATTTATATGTCTAAAAGCAGTACATTGTCTTTCATGAAAATTTATTTTACAGTATAATATAATAGTATGAATACTATATTTTAATTTTAATTTATTTCATTTATTATTTTGACGTGATTTGGGAAGTTTTAAACTTTAATATACTCACACTATTACATTATAATGTAAAATAAATTTTCATGAAAAACAAAGTAACGCTTTTAGACATAAAAATCCGGACAGAAATGAACCGCTAGGGAGCTTAAATTCCTCACAACTCTCATCCCATCATTCAGAGGCCTATCTACAAGCAAATGATGACCAGATAGCAGATTGGCCTTTTGTTCAATATTTTTCAAATCTGATCACCACTTTTGCTGCCATATTTATAAAAGGGTGGTTAGAATGTGCATAATACTGATGAATGCTGATTGCTACATTTATAAATTGGGGAACATTGAAAAAGTAATGTAATTATTTGTTATAAATAGTTTTTCTAGCAAATATTCTGTTTTCCTCATAATATATAGGGCCTTGTTACTGTGTGTGCATTTAGACATAATACAATTAGGCAATAATTACATGATAGATAGATAGATAGATAGATAGATAGATAGATAGATAGATAGATTTTTTGCCTGTCACCCACTCACCAGTCAGTAGCTGCCTCCGTTTTCTGAGTTGCAGCCACCTATCATACCTAAGATGGTGTGGGTGTAAAAAGTCTGGATTTTGCCATATATCATACCATGAGGATGCAGCAGGGATTTTTTTTTAATTAAAAAAAAACACATGGTGTTGAGTGTAAACTTAAAGTGTTCCTGTCACCACAAGGTCACTTGTAAACTAAGCACACCCTGCAAAAAATTCTTAACTTTATGCCAGCACTTTGCTGCTCCATATGGCTGCCTTAAATACCAATCCTCCTTATAGTCTGTGGTTCCTCCCAATACCTCCTATTCTGTAGTGATATAGAAGCCATATATATAACTTTAATATACTCATACTATTATATTATACTGTAATATAAATGTTCATGAAAAACAATGTACTGCTTTTAGACATATAAAACCGGAAAGAAACGTACCGCTGGGAGGTTAAAGACAGAACTGGAAATGTAAGTAAAGATGTTCTTCTCCTAATAGTGTGTTTTATTTAAAAGTGACTTTGGAGTGAGTTTAGTAAATTGTATGCTACTTTTTATGTATATTACTATCATGTATGTTTCCGCTTGTTTAAACCACAGTGTGTGCACTTTAATGCAAATGTTTTCCCACTTCGTGTTAAGCAACCCATTTATTTTATTTGAGATGTTAACACACATAAAAATGTTTTATGTAGTGTATGTATGACACAGTAGAATTAGTAGTATTTGCATGTGTGATTTGTGGGACATTTAATCCTAATTTCTATGTTCAGTAACTATATAATATACATTATTCTATATGATGCGCTGTGTATTCTACATTGTCTCATTCTGTGCATTCCACCTTCTACAACCCCTCTATCTGTTTGTTGTGCTTGCTCACATTTTTTTTATTCTGCATTGTCCTATTCTGTATGCTGTAATGTACATTTCTTTTCCATAGCATCTCCTTACACTGTGCTGTCCATTCTGTCCTCCTCTGTAGTATTTGACTTTTTCAAGTTAGCATGGTATAAAGTGGAACTAAACTTTCAAGACATAAAAATGTGTGTAGGCAGCTAGGTATTGCAGAAGGGTCATGCTATATCCGCCCTTTGCAGGCCCACTCCATGCAGACTCCCCATCAGTGCAAACCCCATGGTGATTGACTCAATATGAGCAAAAAACCCCAACATATGACACACATATATACAAAATCAGGTAAAATTAGAGAATACTGTCTTTTTCAGTGTGCCCGTAAAATAAAACATAAATAAATCAATCCACAAACATTTGCCCATAACTCTCTTTTAGCTTTGTAAATATAATTGTGGAGGTTTTTTTTCTTTATATTGGTGTGAGCAAAAGCTATCTCCCTTCTAAAAAAAAGGGGACCCATAAGCTCCCAATTCTGCAGGCTTCCGGAAGAAATTCTGTGCTTTCAATAAGATCAAGGTAGTCAGTGACCCCCAGCTGGTTGATTGACAGTTGCTCTGACCAATAAGCATCTGAGACAGGGAATGTCCTGTAAATGTAACTGAGTATCTTGTTCATAGTTACTTTTTAAGAGTAATATAGCCGCCATACTATTACTTATTAGGATTAATGCCCAGATTTCTCTAGCTTCATGCTTGGTGCTGTTCGGTAGGTAAAGCCAGATCAGAATTAGGACTCCCAAAGCTTCACATTTTTCTCGGCTCCAGGCTGTGCTTGTACAGCAAGTGACAGTTGGGAATAACCAACTGACCATTTTTTTTGATGAGGGAAATTTTACTGAGTTTAGAAAAATGATAAACGTATACATTTCAATTTTCTATTTAATGTACAGCGCTATGTAATATGTTGGCGCTATATACATACTGTTTAATAACAATAATAATCATTTTTATGTGAGCTGTAGGTTGTGAAACGAAGATGAGGATGACAACAAGCTTACACCTCTTAAAAGCAATAGTAGTTTTTCCTTTTTTTTATTCCTTGCATATAGAAAGCATCCTACAGAGCAGAGGCTGCAGTAAAGTGGAATTTGAGCTGCTATACAAACAACCAATCAAATTTTACCTTTTGGTCAGTGGCAAGCAATCTGATTGGTTGTTTAATAGGCAGTGTGATGTCACAGTGGATCTGCCCTATAAAAGCACCATGCATCAGTAGATTGGCATCATTTCAGTTTTGTTTTTGCAAGCGATTGGTTGCTGATCAAGCTGATTTTTCTCTCAGAGTGCGTTTCTCAGATTGCGTTTCTCAGGATGAACATGAAAAACATCTTCCTGATTTTATCAGGAATTCTTCTTTTTGTCATTTCTCCATCTGCAAGTAAGCTTTATTTCAAAATACAAATTATTACATTTAGCTTAGTGTACTGTAAGCTATCCTTAAAGCTCACAGCAGAGACCCTGAAGTCAGGTTTCAGTTGTTTACTAGCCCTGCTGTTGGTTATATATGGAGGGCTGGCAGGATCTCCACTGCCATTGAAAATAATGGAAGAGGAAGTCTGATTTTAGTGACTGTTGTGAAATTTAAAGATTCATTTCTTCACCATGCTTCTAGCTACAGAGGTTAATGGGGACTTGTTTTTGAAGTACTTTAAAAATATTTTTTGACAGTTTTGTTAGTTCATAGTTTTATAAGTATTGTGAGCCTTTTATGTTAGCCCTGCGAAGTTACAGCGTATCTAAACCCAAAAACAAAAATATAATGTATTTTAGCTTAGCAGTCCTTTAATGTGGTGGCTCCATTCCCGTCCTTCAGTTTTAGAACATTTTCTGCAAGTAGTTGTCTAGTGTACAGAGCAGAGAGCGCAGCTACCACTCATGTTGATTGATTCCATATGAGCAAAAAACCCCAACATATGACACACATATATACATAAAGGTAAAATCAGACAATACTGTCTTTTTCAGTGTACCCGTAATATAAAACTAAATGAAATCAATCCACAAACACTTGCATTTTTATGCAAGTGTTTGTGGATTGATTTCATTTAGTTTTATATTCTGGGTAAGAGAGCGTTATCTTTCTTTTTGCTTTATAAATATAATTGTGGAAGTATTTTTTCCTTAAATTGGTGTGAGCAAAAGCCCTCTCTTCTAAAAAGGGAACCCATAAGCTCCCAATTCTGCAGGTTTCTGGGAGAAATTCTGTGCTTTCAATTAGGTCAAAGCTAATTGATTGACAGTTGCTCTGACCAATAGGGAGCTGAGACAGGGAATGTCCTGTAAATGTAACTGACTATCTTGTTCATAGTTACTTTTTAAGAGTAATATAGCCGCCATACTATTACTTATTAGGATTAATGCCCAGATTTCTCTAGCTTTATGCTTGGTGCTGTTCGGTAGGTAAAGCCTGATCAGAATTAGGACTCCCAAAGCTTCACATTTTTCCCAGCTCCAGGCTGTGCTTGTACAGCAAGTGACAGTTGGGAATAAACAACTGACCATTTTTTTTGATGAGGGAAATCTTACTGAGTTTAGTAAAATAATAAATGTGTAAATTTCACTTTCCTATTTATTGTACAGCGCTATGTAATATGTTGGTGCTATATACATACTGTTTAATAACAATAATAATCATTTTTATGTGAGCTGTAGGTTGTGAAACGAAGATGAGGATGACAACAAGCTTACACCTTAAAAGCAATAGTAGTTTTTCTTTTTTTTATTCCTTGCATATAGAAAGCATCCTACAGAGCAGAGGCTGCAGTAAAGTGAAATTTGAGCTGCTAACCAATCAAATTTTAACTTTTAGTCAGTGGCAAGCAATTCAATTGGTTGTTTAATAGGCAGTGTGATGTCACAGTGGATCTGCCCTATAAAAGCACCATGCATCAGTGGATTGGCATCATTTCAGTTTGGTTTTTGCAAGCGATTGGTTGCTAATCAAGCTGATTTTTCTCTCAGAGTGCATTTCTCAGATTGCGTTTCTCAGGATGAACATGAAAAACATCTTCCTGATTTTATCAGGAATTCTTTTTGTCATTTCTCCATTTGCAAGTAAGCTTTACTTCAAAATACAAATTATTACATTTAGCTTAGTGTACTGTAAGCTATCCTTAAAGCTCACAGCAGAGACCCTGAAGTCAGGTTTCAGTTGTTTACTAGCCCTGCTGTTGGTTATATATGGAGGGCTGGCAGGATCTCCACTGCCATTGAAAATAATGGAAGAGGAAGTCTGATTTTAGTGACTGTTGTGAAATTTAAAGATTCATTTCTTCACCATGCTTCTAGCTACAGAGGTGAATGGGGACTTGTTTTAAAGTACTTTAAAAATATTTTTTGACAAATTTGTTAGTTCATAGTTTTATAAATATTGTGTGCCTTTTATGTTAGCTGTGCGAAGTTACAGCGTATCTAAACCCAAAAATATAATGTATTTTAGCTTGGCAGTCCTTTAAAGTGGTGGCTCCATTCCCGTCCTTCAGTTCTAGAACATTTTCTGCAAGTACAGAAAATATCTGTTACTCTTGCTAGGAATGTAAAAATGAAGGGAAGTTAAAAAAGGAAACAACTATCATATCTGAGGATTTGTAAACTGCAATATATTACTGCAGTTGGCTAGGAGAGTGACTGCTGTGAAGCCCACTGCTGTCCAGTCTATGCGTGTAATGTAATGTGACTGTAATGGGGGAATAGAGTGTACTCCTTAGAATAGCAGCATAGAGAGAATGATTAGATTTGTAATGAGGTGGGGGGTGAAATCATCCGCTTTGGGGTTATAATTCCATAGTTGTCCAGTGTACAAAGCAGAGAGCGTGGCTACCACTCTAATGTATTCTTTCTATTTGTGATGGTATCACCATATTGTCAAGGCAAAATGGCTTGTGTGTCCAAAAAAATAACCCTCCATTGTATTATGTTTTTTGTTTTCAGATATGCTTTATGACTATATGCAGATACAGCACAGTGTATTCCTATTATGCTGCCTTTTTTCAAATGTTTAGCTGTGTTCCATAGTATTTTTTTTTAACCATAAATTTTTATTTTTAGGTATACCAACTAGTGACATCAAGTTGTATGCTACAAGGGTGGAGACTGATCCAGGATCACCTCTGTTGATCCCCTGCTATTACACCAGCAATGAAGATACAAATATGAAGGACTTTAAGCTGGAATGGGGCATGGTGCCAGAAGAAGGAGGCGACTATAAACCAGTTTACACATTCTATGGCAACAACGAAGTGCTCCTACAACAACCTAATGAACGCGCATCTGCTTATGTCTCCTCCAATAAGCATAACTGTTCATTAGTAATTGATCCAACTCAGGCAGAAGACAGCGGCATCTACTTCATCCACCTCATCATTAACGGAATAAAATTGGATTCCACCAGAAATGTTCAGGTTCATGTAAAGACCTGTGCTGAGGCCTATGGTAAGTTACTAATTATGCAGTGTCAAGTCTTTGATGACTCACTGTCTATACTTTGTACTGATAAATCATCATTTATTTTATTGTAACAATCTTCTAACACTTTTGTATTCTTTTACTTGCAGGATCTGATTACTGTACATGCGATGAGGTAAAAGTTGAAACAAACTCAGGATGGGATGAAAGAGATATACTGATTATTGCTGGAGGTATATCTGCAGGATTACTCCTAATAATTATCATTGCATGCATTATAGGGTAAGGAAATCTTTAACTTAAAATGTCCTCACAATTGTCATAGGTCATTAGGAAAATCACTTGTTTTATTGTTTTTAATTAATATTACCTGTAAATATTAACAAAAAAACATTACTAACCATTATTTTATGTTTATTACACAGAGTCTACATATGCTGTCGTAAAAAAGAAAAGAATAAACTAAGGTTGATGGAAGAGGGAGGAATGAGGAAAGGTAGAAGGAGAAAAAAAAGAAGATGAAAATACGGAGGAGATGGAGAAAAAGGGAGGGTAGGTGTGAGCGCCTTCTTATCCCGGCTTCTATCAGAAGGCTCTTTTGAACAACAGAAAGAAACATCAACAAGAATGCCTTCCTTGGAACGGACCAAGCTCAGTGACCAGCACACTGTGACGTTGGGTCCTATGTTTTAATCCCAGCCAGGATACTATCTGCAAGTTGTCTGTGTGGGTTTTCTCCGGGCACTCCGGTTTCCCCACACCTCCAAACAAAACCTGGTTGCTGGGAATAATATGAAAAAAAAAAAAACAGTGGCGGCGGGCAGGTGGATGGTGGGTGGGTAAATGCCACTGATGTAAAACTTGCTTTACATCAGTGGCAGCAAAAACTGCCCTTACTTTGTTGGCCAATAGAAGTGATAAACATTGCTGTGTTAGTGGGCAGTAAGAACAACCTCTCAGTAATGCTTAGCTTTGTCAACAACTAAGCATCACTGGAGGAAATAAAATAACACAGCACATTCTAGAAACAAAAACAGTGGCGGCGGGCAGGTGGATGGTGGGTGGGTAAATGCCACTGATGTAAAAATTGCTTTATATCAGTGGCAGCAAAAACTGCCCTTACTTACATTGTTGGCCAATATAAGTAATAAATATTCCTGTGTTAGTGGGCAATATAAAACAACCTCCCAGCAACACATACCTTTGTGAATAACTTATCAATAAAAACAATAAGAATAAGACACAGAAGTTACCATTTTGACAAGCTTCTCTAAGGCCCCTGGTCTTTAAAAATCTATTTGTCTGGTAATGTTGGGAACATAAGTCACTTGCTTGGATATATTCCACCAATGTTTTCTTCTTGAACTTCCTCCCCCACTCAGGTTGCTTAATAAATAAGCACTTGTGCTAGGCATGGATAATTAGCAAACATGGGAGCATATGAGATTAGGCCGGGCAGCCACGTTAAAAGCTATTGTAAGCAAATCTAGTTGAGAAACATACTTTAGGATACATTGGGCTTACCAAGCATTTTATGTTACCCCAAGCAATTGGAATACATTTTACCCCATGTGTTCTGCTGAGACCTAATAGCTATACTTGTTATGGCATTGTTCTTATCACAATTTTCTGTAGTATGTTTTGAACTATATGGCTCTTATCACAGGTCCTATTAGATCGCAAGTCTACCTTCAGGTAAAGTGTCCCAATCTGACCTGTTATAAGAGCCGTATAGTTAAAGTATAGTTAAGTATCCTGCTGTAAATTGTGACGCAAAAGACAATACAGTTACAGTATTGCATAATAGGTTTCAGCAGAACACTTGGGAGTGCAAAGTTATCCAATCTGGTGAAAACAAGCTTGGGGCAACATAAAATGCTTGGTAAGCCATGTATCTTAAACTGTATTTCTTACCAAGATTTGGTTTCAAAAGCTTTCAACATGGCTGCCCAACCTAATCTCATATGCTCCCCTCAAGATCTATGCATTTTCAGCTGAATACAATTCACCATTTATGCGTATCTTGCACTTTTATATTGCAGTTGTATACTTATTCATCTCTAGAAAAGGGATCTCAAGACAACACCAGAACTCAATGACAAAAACAATAGTATTTTTTTAGCCTGATGCAAAGCTCTGTCTATGTACTCCTAAACATACTGCTTATATGCATCTTGCATATATATTTTTGGGTGAGTTGTGTCTAAGAATTATAAACCTACAAAGTAAAATAAATTTCCATGAAAAACAATGTACCGCTTTTTACATAAAAAGACAGAGTTGGTAACCCAGGGGGTGTTAATATCATTACGGTATAAGAAGAAGATCTGGTAAAAGAAAAAAAATACAGGTCTGTAATGTGTGACAAGATCTGTGACATGCATCGTCAGTTAAAAGAAATGCAAATCAAGGGCGTGTTTCAAGGTTTATGAAGAATTATTAATAAGCAATAAAGTTTTGTTAATAAATAATATTTCTATTACATGTTAGTGGCATAACAACCCTCCAATTATGGCAGCATGACACTTTCTGTAACCCGTAGCTTAACACAGATACATAAACCAGAACTTGTCCATCTCTAAAAAAAAGCTGTTTTTAACAATCTGTAGCATTTGATCTCCCCAAATTCATAAATAAAATAGCACCTGATATTAGCCTTAGTAGTGTAGCGATACAAACATAAAATCATTGTCACCCGAGACGTACCTTTGTGCTTGTCTTGGACAAAATAATCACAAATGATTGTTTATAGCAACAGAAATTTCATGTACATAGCAACAGAAATTTCATGTACATAGCAACAGAAATTTCATGTACATAGCCTAAGTATTTACCAATTTTCTCTGTTTTACCTATAACTTTTTGATATATGTTAAAGGATTCCCAGAGCAACATAGGTTAGCTAAAGTGAGCAAGCTTGCTTTGGGGCTTCCTATGCCTTAAACATGGACCTTGTCATAAGGAACGGGTGAGCGCTTATTTTTTTTAAAAAGTACAGCCCTTTTAGCATAGCCGAAAAAATACTACGATAACCGTGTAAAAATACTACCTTGCAAAAATATTGTTTTGAGAATAAACTAAAATATACAAAATGTGTACAAAACCACTATGCATTGCTTTTAACACAATTTTTACAGTAGCTGCTTTACATTTTTGTTAATGACGGGCCAAGTGTTTCCATTGTATATTATGTTAACTGAAGAGATTACTTATGTTGTCACATTCTTTTTTGACACATGCCACCTCTGCATTGACTTAGTGGCCCTGATTTACTAAAGCTCTCCAAGGCTGGAGAGAATACACTTTCTTCAGTGAAGCTTGGTGATCCAGAACACCTGGAATGGATTTCTTTAAATCATTTGCTATTTTCTAGCAAATGTTTTGAATCCTGGACCAGATCCATTCCAGGTTTGCTAGATCACCCAGCTTCACTGATCAAAGTGTATTCTCTCCAGCCTTGGAGAGCTTTAGTAAATCAGGGCCAGTGTCTTATTAATACCACAGACCTGTTAACATGTATACTTTTTTGTATAGCCTGCACTTCTGCACCGATGTTGGGGTGGATCAACCGATTGGGGCTTGAGTGGATAAAACTGTCCATATCACTCCTTAAAAAAATAAAAACCACTCCCAATGTATCCTTTTGTTGTGTACACTGCCTGTGGTGCATGCCTAATTCAGTGTACACTCTCAGCCCACCTTCAGTATCTGTTAGGAAGGATAATAAGACTTCAATGAACATTTACATAAGTCATAACATCATTCGCTGTCAAGTGGCGGAAGAAGGATGCTAACACAGAAAATATATTGCAGAAAATATATGGCAGACATAATGGATGAAAAGATGACAGGAATCACTGATCGGTCTGTGCATACTATGTGATCTTGCACATTATAGCAAGGTGTGCCACCGTTAATCCATGCTACAATTCTGCTTTAAAATCAATCTTTCAGTTATTATAACTTTTTAAATATATAAATTCCTGAGAGCACAGAATACAACCACAGCATTGTTTTTCAAATTTGTTTAACCTATTGACATTAAAAATCAGTACTGGAACTCCAGTCCAGTGATTTTGCCTAGGCTGGGGTGATATTATTCTGCAGCAGACATGTGAAAGAATTTCCTCATTTTTTTCCCCCCTTAATTTTGCCTCCAGAGAGTGCATGCTAACCCTATATAATGCTAAAACAAAGTCCTGAAGTGAAAAGCAGATGAAAGCATTGTCGGGAATGCTGTATGAGAAGTAACATACATACATTTGCTATTCTGATCCCAGGTGCACCTGCTCTTCCAAGTTTATTCCCCATCACCCCTCCCACCAGCTCATCAAGAGATAGCGATTTAATAGCCCTATCTAGCTGGCTCAGACACTGTGCTCAGCGTTCATTTAAAGTGTCCCCACTATTGCTGAGCCCCTAGCTCTGTATTTCTTATACACCTGTTGGCTAATTGAGTGTTTTCCTTGTCCAGCTCTTTAACCCCTTGTCGCCCAGTCTGTTGGTTTTTTTTTCTGTTTTCCTGTGCTTTTCCCGTGTAACCTGTGCCTCCTTTTGCTTGCTGTGTTCCCCTGTGTCTTCGGAGACCCCTGTATTACCAGAGTCTTCTCTGGATTTTTTTTATTTGACCCCTGGCTTTGTCCCTGACTTTGCTTGCAAGCCTAGACCCCAGCCTTCCTTGACTATCCACCCTGGTGTGCTCAGCCTGACAACAGCCTGCAGAGCCAAATCCTCATCTCTAGAGGCTCTGGCGCTGCACCTTGGCCCTTTCCTATAGTTCACAGCATTATTGAGCTACCCATAGCGCCCCCTACCAGGTCCTTCTTTCAGGGAGTATTATTTCTGTCCCAGTTTAAGTGAAGTCCGCAATTCCACCATGAGTGCAGCTATTTGCTATAAAAAAATGTGGGACCATATGTCTTTACTACAGTAACGTTCAACATATGTTGTGTTCCGCACACGGCTATTTCCTGGTAAAACATATAGAGCACAGGAGGGAAATTATTTACCCTGTATAAGAATGAACAGTAGGATAAATGAATCATGAAAACTTTTATGATACAATGCAATCATTAAATGAAAATTGTTGCATGGCCTAAAATATTTTATGTATATATTATATATATATATATATATATATATATATATATATATATATATATATATATCATACAGCATATTCAATATTGTGTCACATAATATATGTGTACATTGATTTTGAAAGATGATGACCATATTTCTGGGTCAAAGAATTGTAATATTTTTAAATACGTCACTACTTATAAAAATGTATTTAGTAGTTCAAGCCAGGGAAGAAAGTTAGTTTTAAATTCTATTTTGTCTCAATTTAATTTTTTTCATGCCAATATGCCTGTATTTTTTCATGTATTCTGTCTGAAGCAATAAAGCCTGGCCACTGGGCGCAATGATTATGAAATTTTAAAAAATGTCTTCCTATTTGTGGATTTAAATTCCCACTACAGATATGTGAGACATGTTTAACAATTATTTTCTTAAAAGGTCTTATTGGTTTTCCCACATAGTAAGGGGCCACATGTGAAATAGGTAAATAATGCAATTTACATAATTTTTAGCTAACAAAGGTTGTTTCCCTTTGTATATGATGTACATTGTTAATGGCTATGAACTAATTTGTTTTAAAAATGTGGCCTTTCAATAAATTGTTTTAAGAATTCAATCAATTATACTTTGGTATTGTCCCATCTCTTGTTAATAAATGCCAATATTCTTGAATGAGTCATAGGAGCAGATTTATTAAAGCTGTCCAAGGCTGGAGAAGATACACTTTCGTCAGTAAAGCTGGATGATCAAGCAAACCTGGAATAGATTTCTCAAAAGTCATTTGCTATTTGTTAGCAAATGTTTTCAATCCTGGACTAGATCAATTTCAGGTTTACTGGATCTCCTGGGTTCACTGATGAAAGTGTCTCCTCTCAAGCCTTGGAGCACTTTGATAAAGCAGGCCAATTGAGTCTATTGTTACATATATTTAGCAAGAAATTAAACATTTTTTAAGATGTATTTTGAATTCCTTTTTTTCCAAAAAGTAATTTATGCCGAAGTTATTCCTTTTTTTAATAGTGAATTTTGTAGCTTTTTTTCATGTTTAAATCCTACTAAGTTGGAACAAATTGCCCGTAATCTTAAGTATGGTTCAAATGGTATTGTCTTGGGTGGTTAGGTGTTTAGGATGAGCACTTGACAACATTAAAATGTTGATAAATACTAAAAAGATAACCACTTCTAACAAAAAAATACATCCATATAAGTTCCAGCAATGTGATAGGGAGTAGTAGAAACAGAAAGGAAAAGAGGGAGATATTTTAAAAGAATAGAGTAGGAAGAAGAAAGCTAAAGGATTAAAAAAGCTTAGGCTTCATCATTTCCAACAAGACCCATATTGGTCTGTATCTGACAAGTGTGTAGCAACGCCAGATGAGCTTCTGCATAATAGTAAGGTCTGATCGAAAGTCCAAGACCACCCATCAATATGGTAGGGCAGTGGTTGCCAACCTCTGGTCGGTGCACCCCCGAGCGGGGTCAGGGAAGGGACCCTGCTGGGGGGACGGCCTGGCCAGAGCCGCGTACCACGTCCCAATACAGTTTCTATAAATTGAAATGTTCACAATCTGGGCACAGGTATAGTTTAAAGCGGCAGTAAATCCAAAACAAAAAAATCTTAATTTATCTTCGATCCCACCCATCAGTCTATCCATCAGGAGGTTTAAATTCCATCTGGTCCTGCGTCGTCTTCGTCTCTCTTCTTCCTATGTCACCCGATCTCGGACTGCACAGAGGTCGGCAATTTTTTTCGCTATTGATGAAAGAACTCCTTTTGCGCATGCCTGGGACGTAGGTATCCTGGAAGTCTCTGCGCTCCCATTCATTCTTATTGAAGAATTATGGGGGCAACGCTACATCCTTTTTTTTTTAAAAAAGGGTGTTGCACTCAAAAAAACATTTTTACCTAAAATAAAAGAGTTGTCTACCCTTTTATGTAAATAAAAATTCTGAGTTTAGGTACGCTTTAAGAAAATCTGACGACATGTATGACGCAGACTTCCAGCTTTTTTCTTTCACAATAAATATTTTCATGTGACATTATGAGTTTGTGTTTTATAAAAGCATAATCATTAGCTTTGTTTTTCTCCTACAATCTTGTCATTCATCCATGAAAAAAGGCAATCATAAATACTGGGAAAATGATTTTGCCTTCCTCCTAATAATAGAAAGGTATAGACATTGTAACCTCCCACGTTTCTACCTGACGTCACCCTCACTTCCAATCTAATTACAAAACAAACTGCGCGCTAACATCACCTTCAGATTTCTCTGCTATTGTCCTGGCTGACAATTTCATAATCTAAATGGAGGATGGATTAAGCAGGAAGAATAAATGTATTAAAATGGGGAGTGGGAAAAAAACTAAATCAAACCCTTTTGTATATTAAAAAGAACAGTTTAAATGCTGTAAATCCCCATTAACAGAGATTGGAGAACAAATTCAGTTGCTTTCTGCTTGATTACATGTTGAGATTTGTTGATTCTTCTGAGAGGAGAAATGGAGTGTAATGTGTGTTTATTCACATAATAGTGTTTACCATCTGGGTACTTATGAGGGCATTTTCTTTGATTTTTAATTAATATGACTACAACATACACATAATTATACTATACTGCATCTATTATACCTATATTCTAAAGTAAATTTGTGCTTTGTCCATGCAGAGCTCCTCATATGCATATACATTATTTCCTATCTACTGCCTGGAGTAAAAGCAAATCCTGAGTAAGATAATCATAGAACAAAGTACTAGTAAGGAATATTGCCTGTGGTCTCCCTGCAGCTGATCCCCAATACTGACGTAATGTGCCTTGTTCTGCATGTCTGTCTCATGTGTTAGAACAAAGCAGTTGGTTTGTGGCTTAGCCACTTCCATTATGCTATTTGTACTTACGTTTTATTTCCTTCCTTGTTGCCCCCCACCTCCCCACTAGGTCTCTATGTAAGCTATAAGAAGGTTTAGGACCCTTCCATATGATAGCAAACAAGCCTGGCAAATAACTGCTTTAATAAAAGGAAGGAGTCACAGGGTCAGTCATACCCAAAAGTAGTTCGTTTTATTAGAGCTCTGACGGAGAAAAGAGGTGTTAGTTCAGTACATGAATGGTAAATACCAGTAATAGAGGGTGTTTATTATTATTATGTATATTATGTAGTCACCTTGTTACTTTGTACTGAATAGGCAAAATACTGCTTTGTGTGTAGCACATACAAGCGTGCATGCATCTGTCTACTGAATGTTTGATGTTTTAACAAGATCGTTTACAGGAATTATTTTCTATTGGCAGTGCACTCCTGAAAAAAGAACAATTGGAAAAATTGCATTTTATTGATATAAAATTTAGCTTTTGAAGCATGTATTTTGTCTTTCTCATCTCTCCATCACTAGCTAAAAATTCAGAAGAATCCCGTCCAACAGGTGGGTTGAGTACATTGCCATATCAAGTACAATATTTCATCCAATATGAAGTTTGCACTTGGCTTTCTGGGTATTACTAGACTTTCATTAAATACACATGTGGTCTGGCAGTCCAGCAATCACTTTAGGTGCCTGTTTCCCCTATAATAAGGCACTGTCTTATATTTTTTGAAATGCCAAAATATGCCCTAGGTCTTATTTTCAGGGGGGTGTCTTATTTTTCCATGAAGAAGACTACAGTACACATTTATTGTTGAAAATCACTCATGTGCCATTCATTGTCCTCTGATCACTCATGTGCCATTCATTGTCCCCTTTCTGATCACTCATGTGCCATTCATTGTCCCCTTCTGATCACTGACTCACTTTTTTTGGCTTCTACGGCCGGTTAACAGACTCTGTTAGGGCAGGGATCAGCAGCTTGCTTGTCCTTTGAAGTTACTTTCAGTTTCACTCTGCACTGCAGCCAGCATCGAGGAGTCACACAGAGGCACACAGTATCAGGTATGGGAGGATGTCTTATTTGCAGGGGGTGCTTTATTTTAATTGTTTGAGCAAAAATCGGGGGGTGGCTTATTTGATGGGGATGCCTTATCATCGGGGAAACACGGTAGGTTACAGTAACATATGCATGCTACTGAACCGATTGCCATGTTTATTTCATACTTGTCAGGTATTAAATGGCTGAAAGGACAGTCCTACTTGAGAATCAAGGTAACCTAAAATGTATGCAGACTGAAATGCTCAGCACCCATGTATTATCTTGTTACACAATGTGGAATCCAAGTCCTTCCTTTATGTAGCATGTAGCTTATATTATATGGCCAGATTCAATTTTTTTTTTTTTAATTTGCCAAGTTCAAAGCAGAGCATTCTTTTAAAAAATAAAATGCCACATTCTGTTATTTTCAAAGAGCCCTCAATCTCTCCACATTCCAATTCCAGTAGGTCCTGTGCTGTCCTAGCTTCTTTCTTCTTTCTGGTATCGGTCACCGCCGTTTTCTTCTGTCTTTTTCTGGGTTCTTCATCACCCAATCTTGCAGTGACTGTGCAGGTGTGAGATTGGGTAACGTTTCATCCTGAAAATGTAAAAAAAAATAATACAGTAAAGATCTCACTGTGCATGTGTGGGCTTTTTTTTCAGAAGAACATTATAAAGGCTTCAAGGATAACAAATGTATCCCAAGAGGGTGTAGGTTTCCCATTCACTCACTACCACAAAAGGGGAAGGGTCCCCCCCAAAACAATATATACAAGGGTTTGCCACCTTTTTATATAATGTCAAAATTGTGATGATAGGTGCACTTTAAGATATCAGTCATTTAAGGTTGATTGAGGCTAACAAGAATCCTAGGGCTCGTTCAAACCAGCAGCAGTATTTTTGATAATACAGCACACATGACAGATGGGGAGTAACACCTAGCAAGCAAATAGTCAGTTAGCAGAGTCTTTGCCGCAGTCTTTGTGTATTTACACATTTTTGTGACTCCGGGACAGCCATCTGCAACAGATTTGCAATAGCCTGTGAAAGAAAATGAGACTTCGCTCAAATTAGGAAGTGGCTTAGGGCAGCTGTTATTTCTTTACAGCATTATCTTGAATTTAAAATTAAAGCTGCCTCTAATTGGTGGTCAGTGGTCATGGCACCTATAATTGGTGGTCAGGGGGAGCTGTATTTACCTACTTAATTTGTTGGGATCACCTATACAAAAAAAAAAATAAATAAATAAAAATCAGGCAAAGAACAGAACAAGAATGGAATAGACCTTTTTAACATGTGGATCCCCTTAAGATGACTTCCAGGTCTTCAGGGAACCCATTCTGTAATTTCTAGAACCACAATTCACAGCTTAGTAGTGTGGTCAGTGGGAAGAATGGCTTTCCAGTGAGAAGCATGTTATCCTTAAATCATTGGTATCTGTTAAACTAACCTGAGAATCACAAACTGCTCATTCATCACGGAACCCATAGCAACCTTTGGAGAAACACTGCCCTAAATTAAAAGTATTTATACGACGCTTGCATATGTTTTTGCTATATATTGAAACCCCCTGCACAGTCCTACTAGGTCACACACCAAAGGTCCAGCAGTGTAGACTAAAATAGTCCTGCTATTGGAAGATTAGGGGTAGGAGATTTAATAAAATCCCTTATTCCTCCTCTTTTTTAAAAAAAAATCTTTACTTACTTTTGCAGGTTGAGTAATACTAATCCACTGATACACAATAAGCAGAAACAATATCAGTATGCTGTTTGTGTTTTTTTGGTTTTTAATTAGTTCAGGTCTATCAGATATGCAGCCCAAAAGGCTATCTGTTAGACCTATTTGTTTGTACCCCTAATCCATAATTGGGTGACATGTATACATCAGCAACAACATGTATTGATATTAGTCAACTCTCCCTGGACCAATAATTAGAAACTGTGGAAAATAGCAGCTCAGTGGCATTCTTCTCTGTCTTGTCTCTCTGACCCCCTCCCTAGCAGTATAAATTATTATTGCTTGGATTCCCTGGTATGAGGATGTCTTATTTTAAAACACAAAAGGGATGAGGAAAAAACATCTTGGTGGACTGGTTCTGATGTGCTGTCCTAGTGGGCACTTCTGACAATCAAAGAGCTGGGTAATTACACGTAACAGAGAAATGCTGGTAATACTACACCCTCTATTCAGAGTATCATTCCAACAATTAATTTACTAATAAAATCTTATAGGTATACTTCTTGCTGAAAATGCATAGAGAAATTAGAATTCTATTCTGTAATGGATTTTTACAGTAGAATCATAGATATAAATTGCAGATATAAACAGTGTCCCATAGCAGGGATAATATTCAGTGGAACCATAAGCTTGGATGCTTCAAATGTGGAGTACTCGGCATACATTTTTTGTAAGCCACATTGGTACAGAAGAATATTCAATACAAACAAGCACTCAAACTGGAGCGGCTTTGGGCCCTGATTCATATTTCGGGCATGTACAGAAGGGGCATTTTCCTCCTAGGGGAAAGAGATGCCAATCTCATGCATGCGCTCTCTTTTCTATCTTCCCTTTACAGCGGCTACGTTACCCGATCTCGCACCTGCGCAGTGTGATATCGGGTGATGAAGAAAGAAGACGGAAGTGAAGATCGAAGATGGTGGTGCCATGACGAAGAGTAATTCACGGATTATGTGGGACCAGATCAAGGGAAGGACCAGCGCAAATATATGAAGGTTGAATTCTTCAATAGTAAAATATATTCTAGAGATTATTACCCTACTTTGAAATTATTTATTCTGAGTAACTGTTTGGTTTCTGGGACCGGAATTACATATTTTCTGAATGAGACACAGCAAATAAATAAATTAACAAACCCACAGTGGTTTCAACTATTAGCTGTGTTTACCCTTTAAATTTTCCATTATCCAACCATTTTCATTGGGGTCAACATGGCAAATTCGTTCACAAGGAGCACAGGTGCTGTGCAAACGTTACATTTAGGGCATTTTTTTTCTTCCTTGAACCTTTGTATTTTAAAACACTACTGCAGGCAAAGTCATATGGTCTGTACTGCTACAGTTATGTATGGCTTAGCTAAACTAAAAATGACTGTTCTCCTCTGTTTTATCCAATAGTAGATGTTATAAGAGATGTACACTCTACAATCAATAAATAAATGTATTTGCTAGTATACAGTGCTTTACATAAAAAAGTTTGACAATCAGATCTGAAAATGTAAGCACTTCAATGAAAGGCCCCCTCTCCCAAATTCATTGGCATTTTACATTTTATAATAAAGCTTAAAAAAAATACCAGGTGTTAAATCCCCACAAATATTCACCCTTGCAGTGTACTGGTGTGCAGTATTGTGGGATATCATGTGCCTATCTATGCCTATAGGCGGCAGTGAGGCACGGTGATGTCAACTGTTCTCCAAAGCCTTGGAAGCCGGGGCTCAGGTTAGTATATTTTCTTTTATTTTTTCTTATCAGCTTTTTGTCAACATGTTTATGGTTATCTGAGTATGTGGGATAGGGCGGCTTTCAGGTTAGAAAACCTTTATTTTAAATCAAAGCCCAATTTAAAATTTGAACTGATTAGTAAGGTAGAACACTGTACAGCAAACAATATTTTTTTGTAAATGTTTTTGCAGATTTATTTTGTTGTACCAAAGCACCCCACCAAGCTGCTGATCCAGCGGTATTCTCAGTATTAGTGAGTTTTGTTCCATGGTGTTGGCAGAGAGTTGTTACCATAAGATGTGTCATGTGACTTTATCTATTACCTTGTATGTCTTGATGAAGCAGTACAACCTGATTTTGGAGCTACACCTTTAATCATTATTTAATGAACCCTTCAATAAATATTGTCTATTGATTTGTTTTGCATTTCATATACACAAATTTATGCTTTTAGGAAGTCAGGTAAAATAAAAAAGCATTTGAAATTTTAACTGGACACATATATTCTATGTGGACTATGTCTTTGTAAAGCCAAATTTAAAGTCCTTCATAGATGCTAGTACATGGACATCCCAACCATTTCCAGATGTATGTTTGATTTCTTTATGGGAATGATCTTTTTTGGCCTCCTTCTACTTTTTTTATTTGTCTATACTGTGACAGGGTATCCCCCGGCTTGGCTGGAAAATCTTGAATGGGGTGCATATAGCACCCAGACTAAGGCCATTTGTTTATAAAAGGCTCCAGGGAAATGTGTTCGCCTTTAAAAAAAGAGTTGGGAGGGTTCCTTAGCCACTCTGTCCATGTCCAGGTCTTCCCCTGGAACTCGGAGAGCACAGGAGTGGCAGCAACAGACTTCAGAAAGCTCAATGGTTTTCTAAACCTTGAAGGGAAAGAAGCTCAGGATGAAAAAAAAGCTTTAAAAGTAAGATCACTTTTGGTTCATGCAAAAGGACTGTATGACAGGGGTGTCAAACTCAAATACACAGGGGGCCAAAATAAAAAACTTGGACAAAGTCAGGGGCCAACCTTGAAATTAATTGAAAAAACGGAGGAAAATTTTCGTTCTCATTAGATATAAAACATTTTCGTATGGAAACAGAGGTTTTGCTTCACATTCAATCTGAAACAAGCTTATATTAGAGAAAGAGGCATAAGAATTTAACATTTGTAGCCTTCTGAGTTAAATTTCAATGGTAACCTTCTTGCACAGGCAGATAATATTAATAATACCAATATTCTTCTATGAAAATCCAGCCATTCAAGTCCATGCCTTGGAGTAGCAAGGAAAAGTACAGCTGAGGGGGAGTGCTGGAAATGGCAGACACGGCCTATGCAGGGCTAAATCTTATGAGTGGCCCGTCGCCGAAACTCCCTCTTCATTGAAATAGTGCCGCTACTAAAATTCCCAGCATTACTTGCGTCGATAAAACAGTCCAATGCGGGCCGTGCAAAAGTAGAGAGCCTGCTAGTCTATAGACCTGAATTGAAGTAGCAGTGCTATTTCAGTGCAGTGGCAGGCCAGTTCCAATTAAGGATTCTTTTGAGAGGCAAAAAAAAAGGAAGTTGGGGGCCCGATATGGTCCCCGGGGCCAGAGTTTGACACCCCTGCTGTATGATTAGCCAGAGAGGAAACTAGCGAAGAGGTAGTTAGTGGCCTAGCTGGGTTAAGATTTGTTTTTTCCACACTGCGTTAAGCTGCCTCTGTGATATATTAAAGAACCCAGGCAGGAGCCTGAACTGTTTGAGAAACTGAACTTGTGCTGCCTCATTTTGAACTTCAGCAAGCCTGTTGCTACGAGCAATTCCCTGCAGCATGCTCACAATACATATAAATAATCAGTTTATTTTAAACACCTTTATAAAGTTTTTAAAAGTTTGTTTCTGTTTATGGTTTTTGGTTGATGTGTTTGTGGAATTGTTATGACTAGCTCAGAGCATATCTAATGGCAGGTCTTTAGGGGTAAGAATCTACCAAAAGTGGTCCAAGGAAGAACAAACAGAAAACCAGCATATAGTCATGAATGCCCAAGGGTCATAGGGTTGACTAGCCTTTCTGGTCCCATCCCACACAAGGGCTACTATAGCAAATAATGCTAAACCAAATATAATGCCGGCTATGATATAAAATGCCTGGGGGCTGCACACCAGTAAGAGTGCCTATGCTAACTCCAGCCTTCTATCAGAAGCACATACAGTGGCCATTAGAGAAGATTGTCTGGTGTGATTATTACCTTGGGTTTTTTTATGATCATGTGGATGGCTTAGTGCCACTTACCTGGAAATGGATGGCAGCAGAATATGCCATGATAGGAAGAAGGCAGGTAGGTGTAGACAGTGTGACATTTAAAGCAGAACTAAACATGTATCCTCCTGTATCACTGTCTGTATTAGTCTGTCATTTGCAATCCCTATTTAATGTACAGCGCTGCGTAATATGTTGGCGCTATATAAATCCTGTTTATTATTAATAATAATAATAATAACATGATGATTTAAAAAAAAAAAAATCCACAAGCACCTATTTGAAATCTATTCTATATTGCATACTTGTCCAGCTTAGTAAATGATCCTGGGATAGATAGCTGCTAAGAATAAATGAACTCCTGTGTGCAGCAAATCCAGCCTTTCCAATAAAAATGACCAAGGATCCTGAACCCAGAATGTGCCGAATGAAGAAGTCAGACCCAGCAAGAAAGTCAGTCAGTTAAAGCATTACTAATGTTCAGGTAAGTTGTTTTATTGCAGAAGAGACATCGCATGTCTTTTCTACAATAAAGAACCACCCTGCTCCAGATTGTTTTTATTTTTAGCTTTTCTATTTTAAAGGGTCTGTGGCTAATTCCAGATCGTGGGAAATACATACCTTGATGGATCAGAGCAGTTTTGTGGCACAAGTAGGACCTACACAATGATAGGCATGTGGGATGAATGTTTTGGCTGGTTGGCAGGTTCCCAGGCTTCTGTACTGACTCCTTAAGTAATTGCCTTCTGTAGAGTTTTTTTTTTTGTTTGTTTTCTTTTTAAGCAAATAGACTTTTTACAGAATAGAGCATTTTCTAGGAGAGCTGTGATTATTTGCACTTGTGCGGAATACAGGAGATTTGCTTATGCAGTAATGCGCTTTTGAAACGTTTCTGTAGAAAGAAAACAGGTAGACAGCAACATGTAATTTATTTGGAACAGATATCTGTTGGGTTGACAAGTCAGCCATGTAAATAAAAACACATATGCTGCACAGGACCATGGGAATTGATTTGGGCTCATACATCTGTACTTACTGTGCTTTGTATGGAGTCTGTTTTTGCTAGTCTATTTTATAAATATATATATATATATATATATATATATATTTTTTTTTTTTTTTTTAAATAAATTGTGATTTGCATAGGAGAAGAATTCACTTTTCTTTAGATGGTAATGTTTGTTCGATCTATGTTGATTCACTGAACCAAGTTTCCTCCAGAGGTTGCTAGGAGTACTTTTAGCAATGAGAAACTTGTGCCTTTCAGGTCTATTGCCAGTGTTATTAATGATCTATTTGGGTAAGAGTGGCATTCTTCCTACTGGCCAACAATGTAAGAGGCATTCATCCCACTAACCTCCAGACTATAGTATATATATAAAGGGGCTCCCTGGGACCTGAAAGTAAGTTTAAGGGTTCTCCTTTGTTAGAAGGGCTGCACTATTTGGACCAAGTTTATAAGTTAATTGTTTTATTAAAATATTGTATTCCTTAAAACTGCTTGCATTCCTTTGGTTTTGGTATTGTATTTATTAATGAACCTTAATTGTGTGTGTGTGTTTTTTTTAATGCATATCACGTTAAACTAGGTCCATCCAAGTTTGTGATTTATTGGGGACATCATAAAGTGTTTACTTCTTACATACAGATCACACAGCCAGAGGGTGGTACCACATTGCAAGTGTACAGTTGTATGGATACATCTCTTCCTGTGATGATTTTCTGGCAGTTTATGGGTTAAAAAAGTGTGCACTGTTTGGGGAAAAATTTACACTTTATCAAATGATTGCAGCTTTCCAAGGATGGTCTATTTTAGGATATTATATGATTGATGCCGGTAATATCAAGCTGGGATCAGACAGTGTGTGGCATAGTAATGTATGCACTAACCATATGGCCAAACTGTAAGGGGGATCAAAATCTCTGTAATTTACAGCTGCATGTCTAAAAAATATGTTTATGTTAAATCTAATAGAGCAACTATTCAGGTGTATTAAATTTAGCATTTAGCAATTTGCCCAATGACCTTCTAATATGCAAATTAAGTACATGTAAGCCCAAGTAATACAGTCTCACATAGGCTTTAACATGTAATGCAATTTTATTAAAATAATATATTTATATCTTCCAACAAAATAATACCTGGTTGTCATGTTATAAAGGTTGTTCCTGTAATAGGGTGGTTACTTTCTCTTGTTGGGCTCTAACATTGCTGTTCTCTGAGGCTACAAGTGGCCCTTCGAACACACAATACATGTGTTATTGTTGTCACCACCAGAAATCCCATCCTAAAAGATGCTATACTGCTCCTTTAAATGTTTTATTCATTTAGAGTGACTTTTTGGGAAGCTATCCTTAAGCTCATTCAGAGCAATCGGAAAAAAAAAAAAAGACACTAACTGGATATCAAAGTTTACAAGTAATGACACAAGGGACTGTTGACCTTTATTTGTCTGCTGGTGTAACTTGAACAAAGTTTTATGTTTTTCTTTTTTTTTGGTTTGTTTGTTTTTTTTTGTCCCCCTTCTTTTGGAATAAGTGTGCATTTAGGTTTTTAACTGGAATATGCAGTTTTTGGTTGTGGTTGAACTCATTGACCTTGATTTATTAAAGCTCCCCAAGGCTGGAGAGGATACACTTTCATCAGTGAAGCTGGATGATCCAGCAAACCTGGAATAAATAAGGGCATGGTCCAGGATTCAAAATGAAATTCAAGTGACTTTGAAGAAATGCATTCCAGTTTTGCTGGATCACCCAGCTTCACTGATAGAGTGTATCCTCTCTAGCCTTGGAGAGGTTTAATAAATCAAGTCCCTTGTGTCTTTTTCCAACTTGACGAACTATGTAACTGTGAAATCTAATATTATTATTATACAGTATTTATATAGCACCATCATATTAGGCAGCGCTGTACAAAGTCCATAGTCGTGTCACTAACTGTCCCTCAAAGGAGCTCACAATCTAATGTCCCTACCATAGTCATATGTGATTAATGTAGTCTAAGGTCAATTGTTAGGGAGAAGCCAATTAACCTAACTGCATGTTTTTGGGATGTGGGAGGAAACCCACGCAGACACGGGGAGAACCTGCAAACTCCATGCAGATAATGTCCTGGCTGGGGATTGAACCTGGGACCTAGCGCTGTAAAGGCTGGAGTGCTAACCCCTGAGCCACCGTGCTGCCCATCTACTTGATATTTACCAAAAGTATGTAATATCCGGACCTGTCTGGACTATACAATCAATTTGTATCCACACGGGCAAATCTTTGGATTGCACAGTTGTTCTTTAAAACTCATACAAACGTGTTATTGATGGTGGAATAAAGGAGAGATGTCCTAATGCATCTTCCTTATTAGGAAACAATGGCGGTCATTTATATTTGTTGTTTTAGAAACGCTTAGGTTGGCTATAATACTACATTCTGGTGCTGGAAACAAAAGGAGAGATTATTAAATCTGGTTTTGTGTGACCAGCATTAAAGATAGTGTGTCATTTTTTATTTGTAAATTTAAATACTTTTTTTTAATTTCAAGGTAAGGTAGGGAAGTGTTAGACAGAAAATATAAGCTTGACAGAAGGTGTATATCCCCATTGAGGAGATTCACCCCCTTTATTTGTCCTGGTTGCTATTGTCACTATGACAAAAATGTGGGGAAAAAAAAGTTTTTGAGCAAGGGAAAATTACCCATTGTTTGCTGGGGGGGGGGGGGGGGTGTCAAGATTTTAACCCTTTCCTGCTCTGTAGGAATCTAACAATACCATTTTTGCTGGACATGCACTTTCAGTGTTCTGTTGCAGTGTGGCAATGCAGATGTTTATTAATGTGTATTATCCCATGCGGCATTGCACTCAGGTAGCCCGTGTTTTATGAATGTGCTGCTAGTGAACCACAAAAAGAAGAAGAATAAAAAAAGAGCATGATCTCTTAACAACACACCACAGAAGAATATGCTTTGGGTTCTACACTATATTTCTTTCCAATGATTGGCACTGTGATGCCATTCATTGAGCTAATGTCTAATTTAGCATACAGTACCTGAATGCACAAGTGAATGGGCCCTCAATGTTAAGTTTTAGTTTTTTGAACATTTATATCCGTGTTTGACAACCAGGATTCTCCCAGAGGATGTTAGGGGTTCCTTGAGCAATAAGCAGTTTGGATCTCTCAGGTTTAACCGATACCAATGATCTTTTTGGCTATCTGTAAGGTGGCCTTCTTCCTATAGATCACCAATGTCTTGTGAGCTGTGAATATACAAACTATAGCAGGGGTTCCCCCTTGTTACAAAGATTGGGAAACACTGATTTATACTTTTGCAGTGTATTGTGAAATGTCAGATAGGGATTAAGGCAGATACTGAACAATGGAATTTTTTTTGAACAGTTTAGATGCAGATAGTTGTAGAGAATATGGAAAAGCAGGCGTTTACCAATATGACTATCATTACAATAAATGTAAATATAACCATTAGTGGCAGACTAGATACAAATGCCTGAAAACAACAAGCAGTTATCGGTTACCGGTTACCACTCCTAGTGTTTAGTATTTACCTGTCACTAGTCTGAGCTTAGCATAAAGTGCTGTACAGATGGCAGACAATGAAATATTGTCAGTGACAAATGAATGAATAGGCACTGTCTGCACAGTACCATCCTATTAGTGGAAAGGGGAAGGGGGAAGACAAGCAAAGAACTCCCTGCTGTGCTGTCCTATGTAAGAAAGCACAGCAGTAATTCCTGATTTGCAGGTTCATCAATCCACCATGGCAGACTGATGAACATCGTTCAGGGATCACTGTACAAATGTCAGATTTGTGCATGGGAGGAGCATGGGTTTGTGTCAGGCAAATCATCTGATGTACAAAGCTTTTATGTTTAGTGGGTTGCCTGATTTACAAACGTGCATGTAATGAGCAAATATGGTAGTCTCCATGTAACTATAAAAGTAACACTCTATACCACTTTGTGATTTTAAAATAATTAACAAGTAATATCAATCTACAGAAAAATTGCAAAGACTATACATTGCCACCAACCTAAAAAAGATGTGCACCATTAAATTGTAATCAACAATTCAATATTTTAATGGTAAATTCAAATCTCAGTAATAAGTACATAGAATAATATACCATATCCCCTGTTGAATTATGCTTTTAAAAGTTGTTGTTTGCAGATAGCAATTAATTTATTGTATCAATAATTCACTAATAATCCTATAGAAGACCTACCCAGTGCCATCCATTTCACTTGTTTGTCACATCACATGCTTTCTCTGCACATTTAGGCCCTAATATGCATCACATGTCACCATAAACCTTCTGCAGTATTAGCTCAGAAATAACAGGCAATCAAGACTAAGTGCTGGCAAATGAGAATACATCCAAACCAGATCTTGTTGTGATAAATCTGCCTCTATAACTGGAGATTTCAAATGCTTCCTGATTTTTACATTGCTCAAAATGCCTGGACAACCAGTTATCATTTCTATCAAATTTCATTTTATAAAACAAATTAATTTTGCTGCTCAGAGAAGCTTGTTTGCTGTCCATTATGGTGAAAATCAATATATAGGAGCCCTGAATCTTTGTCAGTCTGGACTCCAAAATAGAATATCTATTGATACCCATAGTTATCAGTAAGTATATATTGTGGGTATAGGCTGCCCTAAAAACATTGCATGTGGCTGTACAGGTTATCCCAGGTACTGACAAGAATAGTTGTAGCATCCAGCTGTATATGGGTTTCAATATTGCCTAAAGTCAATTAACGTAGGATATGAAAGGGCAGCTTATAGCCTCTTGTTGTAGGAAAGGACACTTGAGACTTTCATTATAACTTAGGATGTGTTGTAGGGACCAATTTAAAAAAAAATGTTAGGTTTTTCAATGCAGCCTATGAAAAAATGCAAATTTGCATGCATTTTAAAATACCCTAGACCACTATAAAGGAAGCCATAAAAAAGAGCTACCTATGTACTAATCCCACCAGTCGTTTCTCTCTGTTCTGTATCTAACATACTGGCGGATGTGGCTGATATCTGGTGCCCCACTGCACTCTTGTTCTATCTGGCAGCTTTGTCATTACATAGTATCTTAGATAACAAATGTCGCTCATTTAAAGTGGAACTGTACTAGTTGGGTGGTGAATCTATGCCATATTCAGCAAGTGTGCACAGCCATTATGGCACAGACTTATCTGTTTGCAGACACCCTGCAGCAATGACTGATCCAGACGTCCTACAAATGTGCCATTTTGCGGCCGGATCTACTGTGGAAGTCCATGGTGATCCTCCTTGTCCATTGGATATCTGGGGAAAATGTAACTGGCAGCTGGCATTTTGTACATGCATATGAAGCCAAGCTCCTAACTTATTGAGGCATGTGCCATGGACATAATGTAAGTCTAAAACATAAAGCCACACTGAACCACCCCCACCCTCCATCTCTTTTGTCAATTGACTCTACCTCCTGGTGATTTTTTAAACCAAATTCCTGTGTCTCTTCTCTCTTTTATTAGTCTTTTTTTTTGGCTGCATGAGACACAGGACAGGAAAGTAATAGTATCTAAATAAATATCCAACTTATACGAAAACTAGAGATAGAGAGAGCTGGAAAAATACTCTGTGCCTTTTTCTAGGAACCAGGCTTACCTCGCCCCCTTTCCACCTCCAAAGACTTGTTTCAGTTCTTTAAATCCCAGCACCAACCAAAACTTTATTTTAGTGGGACAGCATCAGAACCTGTCAGGTTATTGTTGTTGCGTGTAAATTATTTGAGGAAATTGTCTATTTTATCTCTGTGGGAATTTGAGACAGACCAAAACAATTGACAGCTCTATCCCTTTCTGTTTTCCCTACACTAGAATTGGGCTTCATTGCTTTAGTCCAATAGAGTTTTGGGAAGTAAAACAGTCAAGGAAAAGCTCATTGCATTTACCCAGATACATTGAACAGATTTGTGAGTCTAAAATCCAACTAGCTTGGGCAAAAGGAGCTTGATGGGTCATAAATGTGCGCATTCTTGTAACAGTAAAACGTACTGCTTTATCTTGTGATTTGCTTGAAAAGAAGCAGAGCAGATGGGGTGAGGTACCGCCTCTATTCTGTAAGAACTGGGAAGCATTGGCCTTGTTTCAAGCCAACAAGCTGGAAAATCTCTTTAGATGTTATGAACATTTCCAGGATTTTTCATCCTTTTGTAGTGCTGTATTGCACCATTGACTGAGTTATTTATGGCAAACGACAAGCTAATTTAACATAACACTGAAAAAAGGGGCAGACATCTTCATCACAGTAATCAATCCAAACAAACTAGAAAATTATGCAATCTTTTTATGCTGCCCGCAGGACTTAACACCCCTCTCCAGGCAAAAATCATAATTCTAACACCCTCCAACCTATTCTCCAGGGGCCATTTCCCTTACCTTGTGAAAGAAGATATGCTTACCTAATTCCACCATCCATGTACCTTTGCAGAATTGTTTCTGGTTGTGCGGAACTCACTGTCCTTCTTCAATGACTTCTATTCTTTTTTTTTTAGTTGTGTTGGAGGCCTGCAGGCAGAGACGTGAACAATCCTAGATATAGAAGAAGACAGATGATTTGGGACTAAAGGATAAAATTATATATATACACACACACACATTCATGATGTGTTTGGGTGAATGTACATCTGACAATTTATTTATCTATGCTGCTGGATCACTAAACAAATGTCAGGAAAGACCTGACCATGTTTCCTAATGGGGAGAAGCTCTCACTTTTCCTATGCTCTCCCCTTTTCACAGAACAGAAGAGGGTTCTTTGTTCTATTATGCTGGGAATGATCACAAAGATCCTTTCCAAGGACAATTGAACATCTGTACAGAGCTTTATCCTTCCAAACAATTGCAGATACCTTTTAGATGGTAATTCCTATGGGTTCCTAACCATCGCTTGTTTCTGCCAACCATTTCTCAATCACAACTGTGTGCAAAGAAACTGGCCAATTTTTTTTATAGATTACTACAATTTATTATATTTGCATTGGTTTTCACTAATAGTTTATTACTTGTAAATGTTCATATTATCAAATATTTTTCAATGTATAATCACCCTGCATATGGCTGATCTATAACAAGGTAGCTTGTAGCCTATAGCTGTAGTTCTGTTAAACTTGAAATAAAGTTGCTCATGGCCTGTGACTGTAGGGGAGCCCCAGGCTGCGATAAGTCTGCTTGAAACTTGTAAGATGAGCTGCAAATTTCTGTCACTGGAATACATGCTTGATTTTTGCCGAAAATTCAATATGTGTACAGCACTTGTTCATTTTACTGTCATTAGAAACCATCGCAAAAGATTGCTTCCAGGAGCAGTCATTGCTTTGCGCTAAAATAAACTTGGTTATAGGTAGGTTGGCTTAGGATGCAGTAATATTTGTAAACTTGTAGCCTCTGACTGTAGGTAGGTAAGCCCTAAGGCAATATTACTAGTTGGGTCACCCCAGGCTGTAATGACAATAGTTATAGCTTCAAGCCTTGTCTGGGACAGATGGCAAGCTGATCCAGACTTTGAGGTCATTTTGCTGGTAGGTTAGCACATAAGCTAAAGAACATTGGCCAAAAGGTTAGCCCAAGCTGTAATAAGGTAGTCAAATCAGGCAGCTAGTTGAAGATTGGTTGACCTTGGCTAAAGTGTGGAGTAAGAGTAAAGCTGCGTACACACTTCCAATTTTTATCGTTCAAAATGAACGACGAACGATCGATTGGGCAAAAATCGTTCGTAAAAAAGGTAACCGACGCCGACGAACGAGGAAAGTCGTTGGAAATAAACGACCGGACCGGCGGATCGGATTGGACGACGATCGTTGACCATCGTTCGTGTGTACGATCGTTCATTGATCGTCCATGGTCTGAGCATGCGTGATGAACGAACGTTCCTGC
>NC_092860.1:26358362-26358692 GCF_032062135.1 Pyxicephalus adspersus
TAAATCACCCCATGTTATCTTGCTATGACAAGGCATGCTCTGTAGGTAAATCACCCCATGTTATCTTGCTATGACAAGGCATGCTCTGTAGGTAAGTCACCCCATGTTATCTTGCTATGACAAGGAATGCTGTGTAAGTAGGTCACCCTATGTTATCTGCTATGACAAGCCATGCTGTGTAGGTAGGTACCCCATGTTATGTTGCTATGACAAGCCATGCAGTGTAGGTAGGTCACCCCATGTTATCTTGCTATGACAAGGCATGCTGTGTAGGTAAGTCGCCCCATGTAATGTTGCTATGACAAGGCATGCTGTGTAGGTAAGTCGCCC
>NC_092860.1:26359817-26360346 GCF_032062135.1 Pyxicephalus adspersus
GGTCCCCCATGCGATGTTGCTATGACAAGGCATGCTGTGTAGGTAAGTCGCCCCATGTTATCTTGCTATGACAAGGCATGCTGTGTAGGTAGGTCGCCCCATGTTATGGTACTATGACAAGCAATGCTGTGTAGGTAGGTCCCCCATGTAAAGTTGCTATGACAAGGCATGCTGTGTAGGTAGGTACCCCATGTTATGTTGCTATGGCAAGGCATGCTGTGTAGGTAGGTCGCCCCATGTTATGGTACTATGACAAGCAATGCTGTGTAGGTAAGTCGCCCCATGTAATGTTGTTATGACAAGGCATGCAGTGTAGGTAGGTCACCCCATGTTATGTTGCTATGACAAGCCATGCTATGTAGGTAAGTCGCCCCATGTTATGTTGCTATGATAAGCAATGCTGTGTAGGTAAGTTGCCCCATGTAATGTTATGACAAGCCATGCTGTGTAGGTAGGTCCCCCATGTAAAGTTGCTATGACAAGGCATGCTGTGTAGGTAGGTCACCCCGTGTTATGTTGCTATGACAAG
>NC_092860.1:26360839-26388756 GCF_032062135.1 Pyxicephalus adspersus
CCCCATGTTATGTTGCTATGACAAGGCATGCTGTGTAGGTAGGTCCCCCATGTTATGTTGCTATGACAAGCCATGCAGTGGTCATTGAAGGGTTAAGCTATGCCTCCACACACCCGGGGTGTAGCAGTTCTGTCAGCACATGTGAGTGAGGAAGTCCCAGCTGTGAGGGGGAGGGGGAGAGCTTTCCCCGCAGAGACCCGGGAGGATGGGGAGACACACCGGATGGGAAGTGCTGACATCCCATAACAAAGCATTGATTCCCAGCACAGCCTGCAGGCTCCTCACACAGCGTGCATATGGCAGCCGGGACCCCATAGACAAGCCGGGGAGCTCCCAGCCGTACAGCTCGGTGTGCGGCATTCATTGAGGGAAATGTCCCACAGCTGACATCCTCCATCACCCAGCCATGCAGCTCATAGTCCGCTAGTAATGGCTGTGCATGAGCATCTGGGGTCCCTGCCAATCTATTACCCCTGTCTGGTATAGGGACACACAGGATCCTCATTATTTCTCACCCTGAACCCCACATTTACCCCTGCAGGACCCCATCATCACTGGATCTGCACAACCATCTCATGGACCCAAAGCACAGATTCTCCTGATTTGGTGAGCCTGAACCCCAACTTCCCCGAACCTCCAGAACTCATGACCCAGCAGCTGTCCAGGTGTCAATGGATCCAGCAGTTCGGAGATCGGAGGTGAGAGAGTAGATCCCAGGAATCCAGCAGCCCTTCCTATTGGTCGCTGCTCCTGCATTGGGCACTCACCTATTATATGTGAAGATCCAGTTGGTTCCCCATGTGGGCAGTGCCAGCAGCCGTGTGTGTACAGATCGGGGTCAGATGTGGGTGATGCCAGGCTGAGGATGGCAGATGTCCGGGACTCGGCTGCCTGTGCTGCAGCAGTGCTAGGACTTGTAGGGGTGCAAGATGGAGGCACCCTGACTCCTGGGGGACACAGATCAGAGGAGCTCATGCTGAATGGAGGCTGCTCAGAGGACAGTCCGCAATCTGGCAGGAGCAGCAGGGACCACTCTGGGGAGAGGGCACAGGGGACTCCAAAAACCACTAGTATTATGAAGGTAAGTCCTCCATATCTATAATACTTCTCTCTATATACTTACATAGTGGTATTGGATGTCTGCTGCATAAATATCTGCAATGAATCTTGCAAGTCACCTCACAGTAGCTGAGAGCAACTTCCTTTATTCCAACATTGGTGAGGGTTCAGGGCTACAGGCATACAAATAAAGTTAGCCCATCATAAGAGAAATGCGGGCCACCATTGCTGATGTAAGAGAGTACTTCCCCAATTGTTGTACCAGCCGCTTTGATACTACATTGACCCAGAACATGTATCCCAATCATGATTCCAGCTAGGTAACCCAAACCGGTGAGACAGCACAGCTGGAATAGACAGCTGCACGGGGACCCTGTGGGCCCTAATGGTCCATTTATACTAATTGTAGGTTGGCCAGGTGCTGGGACCTCCCTTATTGTCAGGTAGGCTTGGCATTCTTTTTGGAAATGTGAGAAGCAGGAGGCATTCTTCGTGATGACTTACCGGTGCTTCTGAATGGATAACATCTTGTAGGTTTCAGGAAGCAGGACATGTAACGTTCCTCTGCTATTCCTAATTGGATTTGCAGCTAAGCAGATGTTGCTTACCCGAACCTAACTTCATTTTTGAACCAATTACATATGTTCCTGTGTACTAGAATGGGGGTCCCAAATTTTGCCTTTTGGTTATTAATTCTACCATTCTTAGAGGGTCAGCATGGCAATACAAAATGAACAATTCCAGGAGAGGTCAGCAATGGCGGCTCATTGTTAGGAAGAAAAAAATCAAGGGATTGGTATAAGTTTTTCACTTTACATAATTAAACATCATTTGGGGTATGGTTCACCTGATCGCAGGGTCCATAAGGAGTCAATACTACCTTTACCACACCTCTCTGACCTGCCACTATACCTTCTTTTCCAAGTTTCTACCTACAGAAACCTGCCCAGGGTTATGCAGAATCCAGATGAATGAACTGGGGAAAGTCCAGGTTGGAGCACCTTGCTATAAAACAGGCCCAGTACCTTGCTATCATTTCCTAATCTTTATCCTCATAAACATAATCTAAACCCTTCATGCATATGTCACCAATCTTTATGCCAAACTACTTCATCAGGTATAGTGGCCATATTGGAGTAGGTGTCTTGCTCTTACCGCACATGTAGGTATGTGCCCACCTTCTAACCTCAATCATTTAAAAACCTAATGTCTTGTGGAATACAGAGCAACCTTGCAATAGACAGACACTCTTCTGCAAAGATTTCCCAGGAGTACAGTGACATATTACTGAACAATGAAGATGGGGTGTAGGTATGTCAAAAGCTATGAATGATGTCCATCACAAAGAAAACTGATCAATTGGTTGTAAATGAATATTACATCCTAATTGGGGTATTTTGAAGTCCACATAATATAGGCAAGATTATAAAAAAAAATGATCCTGGTTTACAAAAGAACAATTTATGACAATGATGATGGATGATACATATATATATATAATGAGCCCTTTATATATATATATATATATATATATATATATATATATATATATATATATATATATAGAAAAGAATGTGGATGGGGGGCTTACAAGCTGCAGTTAGTGTTGCTTAAAGTGAACCTTTTGCTGAAAGATCATGTAAGCCGCCAGTGTTTACCTGGTTCTAAAACATATTGCCTGGTTCTGATCCTCTGTCTTTAAAACCTTCTGAATCACTGACCCATAATGAATATGCAGTTAGATATTTCTGTTGCCCGGCAGTGACACAGGAGCATGTACACAACACAACCGCAAAGCTCGCTTTACATCCAGGTGATCAGTATTCATTAGAGTGAATGTAGAAATACCAGCTCTCATTCCGTCTGTACCATGCAGGATAAAGCCCCCCCCAATTCCACCGTGCCCTTGTATACTAAGGTTTCAACACTTCCGGCATGGGGTACACGTCTGCTCCCTGTGCTTTCCCAAAAATGCTGTTCCTGAGCAGCCAAATGCGGTCACATAGAGGGGTACCAACAATGACAAAGGGATATGATTAGAATTTCATGTGAATATTTACACTGGCTTCATTTGGAATCAGGAAAATTAGGTAGCACGGGTTCATTTTAAATGCAGCTGGTATGCAAGAAATATGGTGGTTTCATTCGCTGGCCTCCTTTTTGGAAAATGCAATTGCCGGCTTCAAAACATTCGCATTGCAGAAGCTCAACAAGTAGGTATCCAGTGATTTTTGGCATCTTTTTAATCTTGGAAAGTATGAAAGTTATTCATCATGACAGCCAGGAAAAGGGCATTTGTATAAGGAAGTGCTAATCAGCAATGCTGGCCCATGGAGTGCCTGGAGTTTTCCATAGTATAGTATATAGATTGTTTGCCAAACTTGGAACAAAAAAGTTTAATAAAAACAGTTCACACCCATTGATATGTTACTATGTACCTATGCTCTGATGAAAGAAAAAAAAACACAGGATGGATGTAAAATCTCTATAATAAAAGGAATAGGACATATCTTGGGTATGCTGTAGCTTCTACAAACCCTGATCAAGTTGATGTTACAATGTGATGCAAAGTTCTATTTTATCAATCATTTATTGTCTGCAGTAGCCAGGCATAGAGAAGCGTTTATAGATCCAGATTCCATGCAGACTTCAGCTGCACAGGTAGGCTGAGGTTGGAGAAAGCTGTTCCTCTACCTTAGTAAGTAGAGCAAAGCTATGTTCCCTCTGATCACATAATCATCTGCAAAGAAAAGAACACAAAGGAGGATTTGTGCCTGTACATGATTGAAATAAACTCAGCTTCAGCTTTTTTTTTTACTATTCTAAGGTAATATTCTCTCGTTTAGCACACTCTAAAGATGGCTTATCACCCTGATGTGTCATGAATGTGACAAACCAAATGATAATGAACATTTATGTAGCTTTATATTCCCTGATTTGACTTTAAATAGATTCTCTTTATTGTGAACCTTTACTTTAAAAGTCTGGAGCTAACCATACATCCTGTGTAATATGTTAGCACTAAATAAATAGTGTTTAATCATTTTATTATATTATTAATAATAATAACATCCTAGTGGGGTGTAATATTGGCTTACTGCTCTGGGCATGTTTGTCTAAGGACTCTAAATGGCATTTGGGGCAAGGATTCACATAAATGGTTCATCTATAAGCTAAATGCTTTTTTTTTTTTTTTTTTTTTTCATTTGTGGTCTACCAGAATGACTTATAGCCATTGGGTCTCAAATCACTATTTCAAGGTAAAAAGTTCCCCACCCCAAATGTCTCATTGGCACTTACCCAAAGTTCTGGTTGGGGAATGCAAACTGTGCTCATCCCATAATGATCACCTGTCCTTGACCATTGACACTATATATCTGGCCATTTGTACACATGGCATATGCACTGGCTGCCTAATTCAAAGCTGTGGGGCTGACACTTGAGGTGTCTATGTATTGGGACGTAGTCACGACCAGACACCTGCACATAAGGGTGGCTTTGCTGCGGCTCTAGTAGAACCCACAAGGCAGCGTAGTCACCATACAGGCATGATTTGATGATAAAGACATAGGAATGGTTGAAGATGAAAAATTAACATGAAACAAAAACATGCGGTATGCTGCCATAAATCTTCTATCACCAGGAGGGTTGAATAACACTTTTAAATTTAGATCTTAAAGGAATGCAGACTGTCAATTTAAGCAAGTTGCCAGCAGACTTCAGAACTCCTTGCATCTTGTTGAAAGACTGTTAGCAGCTTGTTTAAAATGACATTTATCACTTCTATTTAGATCCATGCTTAACATTAACATTAATACACTAGAATCGTCTGTAATGCGTTCTTAAATGTTCTTTTACATACTAGAGCGTGTGTGGGTCCTGGGTATCAACGCCTTACTTTACACATCCCACCTGTCAATGTGTTAAAAAAATAATAAAAATCTTTTTATTCTGCACCACCATTAAATTAGCGTATTTTCCTGTCAGATTCAACCCACATGTTTAACACCAATCTATCAATTCCTTGTCTTCACTCCTTGTGTCATATTTCTCACCCTATCCTTTCTCTCCTTTATAAACTCTCACGCTTCTTTCTATTTGTGTTATGGGAGCTCCTCAGCTACTTTTTTTTCAGAATTGAGGAATCCTCAAATGCAGGGGTGTTAAACTCTGGCCCGCAACGTCCTTTTCTTGGCTCCCAAAGGAATCCTAATTATGAATTGCAGCTGGCCCTCCGCTGCATTGAAATACTGCCGCTACTACAAGTCTCAGCATCACTCGCATCTATAGATCAGCGGGCTCTCTGCCTATGCGTGGCCCCACATTGGACTGTTTTATAGATGCAGGTAATGCTGAGAATTGTAGTAGCGGCACTATTTGAATGAAGAGGGAGTTCCAGCGGCGGGCCACTCATAAGATTTATCCCCGCATTGGCCGCGTCTGGCATTTTCAGCACTCCCCCTCAGCTACACGTGGGAGGTGCCAGGAGGCTTTTTAAGTTGCAGGAGCTTTTTGGCGACACATGGGCTTGTCTCATATAGCGGTGTCTAAGGCTGTGCGTAGCCTGCTGTTATCCAAGTTTTTGACGCTGTGGGCGCTGCACAATTTCCACATTTCCTTGATACAATGTCCCATCTCTGTACCCAAGCTGCTCAACTTCTCACTATGTTCGGCAGCACATATTTGTGTGAGCAACTATTCTCCAAGATGATGATGAACAAAACATTGCACAGGAGTCATCCTACCGATGAACACCTTCACTCAATCCTGGGAATTTCAGTCACCCTGCAGCGAAGACAGGCCAAGGACCCGTCATTGCTGCAGGGTGGGAGCCGCCATTTTCAATGCCGTTTCCACACCAGACATTCGTAGGGGCGATGATCACCACTGGATGATGTAACCCCTGCTCATGCTTGCGTTCAAGTCAATGGAAGCATCTGACTTGCTCAGGGGTGGTCCTACTGTAGTCATAGGTCAACTAACAGAATTTAGGACCAATTTGGGGGAAAGCCAATTAACCTAACTGCATGTAATAGAGATTGAGAGATTTGAAGGTTAGCTAATAGTGGGAGCTCTCTGTTTCTCAGTGTAGTTACAGTTATAGAGAATTTAGGTCTCTTGCTGACATCTGGGGTTTTACCATAAGAGAAAAGCATAAAAGAAGATTATGGCTAACTTACTTGTCAAGTGCCACCTCCAGCAATGCAACAGCTGGGATGTTCCTCTTTGCTGCCTTTGCAATTTTTTTTTTCTGGGTTTGGACCTTTGGCCACTTTCATTGACCATGATGCTTTAACTCCTGCTCATGCACACTGGTGCTACTTCTTTCCTGAGTCGTGCAAAGTCTGCATGCTACACTGAGTATGTGCGGCAAAGTCTGAAAGAAACAATATTGACACGGGAGACTTCATAGTATGTTCTGCCCTAACAATAAGCCTGCCTGACCGTGTTTTTGTAAAGTGGATTTAAATTCTTCTTTAGGAGGATATCTTCTAAAGAAGCACAAGTGAGGTGAGCCTAATACTGTATTCCTCCTCTCTGAATAAGACGGCTGATCTTGACAAATCGGTCGTTAACTAAATCAGACCAGCGTGGCAGAAAAAGGTTACGTTTCCCAGCGCTATTATGGATGTGCTGCCATCGGACAAGATGGAAGAAAGGACAAGCTGTACTTCATACTCATCACCAATGCAAGACCTGCATTTAGAGGAAGGGTTGGTTAATTATTCATTGCAGGGCAGGATACAGAGAAGAACGATTGACCTCCAGAGATGAAAATCTTATATTCAACATGGCTTTTCTCGACAAAAATAGTCGCAATTCCATGGGCAGGATTTATTCTGTACTGTGATAGAGACATCTGTAATATTAAATGTATTTAATGCTAAATGGAAAACACCAGTATAATTGCAGTCTGTAAATTTCTGCGTTTAGGGATAGGTAACTGTCCTAATAAGTTTTTTAGCCTTACATCCTTTTCCTTTGGTTGTGCTGCATTTCAGTTTGCTGAGCTTTGCAAGGTGCCTCTGCTGCAGATTTAGTCTCCACTGTCCCTCCACCTACCACAGCGTGTCCTTGTACAAATGACTTGATCTGGCCTTGCCACTAATGTTCTTGCATGCTCCGCTATGACAGAGAGCATGTCACGTATCTGCTTTGGAGTTGTGTACAATTGTAGATGAATACGTGTTACTGCCTGCACTGGAGTGTAGGGCCAGCTGTATTTTGTAAGCCTGATATTTTTTTTATTATACATAAGGCCATGTCACAAGAATTATTCTGTAGCATCAATTTGTAGGCATTACACATTCACCGTCCTTAGCGTTGCTAGGAAAATTTAAATTGCAGTCAGTTAAAGGTTTTTAAGTTTCAGTCAATTGTTAGCTGAGTGTGAGTAATTGACTTTTTATAGTGTTTGGACCTAGCTAAACAATGACCAGCTTCCATAGCTTTCTGTGTACACCTATGGGGCCATTGATGAACATGGTGCACTGGCAGATTGTAAGTACACACACATGGATTGTTTCAGCTCTATCATCAACTGTGACACAGAAAAGCAAATAAAATAATCAGAGAGGTTTGTAGTTGCTACAGATCCCAGAATTGTAACTGTGAATTGAAGGTATAGGCAAAATTGATAAGTTCGGTTTAAATTGTTCAGCACCTAGGATGACCCCCCAGAGCATATCTGTGTAGGTGAGTGGAGGAGCAGGAATATTGTTATTGAATCAATTAGAACATGTTGTTTTTAGAAATCTGGAATGGACAAATCTCCTGTTTTAGGCCCATATCCACCACAATGCTGTGCACTGGCCCACACGGAGTGTTGTACTTTGGGTTAATTTGTGGTACATTAAACATACCATATAAAAAGTAAAAATACAGTGCTGTACCGCATTGCAGTTCACAATAAAAGGCCCCATAGTACACCTACACCTTTATTATGCAATACTGCAGTGCTGTGATGTAAATTGGCCCTTTATATATCCCACTATTGGCATCACCCCATACAAATAACTGTTTATAAATCTCGTCTGTTATCAGCCAGTGTATAGACATCCAATTAGACATGTCTTATAGGAGAGACACGAGTCTTTGGCCTGCACAATTTTAACACTCAGTTTATCAGTTCTAGTTTTTAAAGAATCCTGTGGATATTTCTGACTCCAAGCAGCAACAGCAGGGCATTGGCAAGCACTCTTGGAATCACTGAGTTTGTAACATGTTTTTTTTTTTTTTTTTAGGCAAAGTCACGGGCCAAAATCTAAAACTGAAATAGCACTGCTACTACAATTCCCTGCGTCTATAAATCAGTCCAATGCGGAGCCACGCATGGGCAGAGAGGCCGCTGGTTTATAGATGCGAGTAGTAGTGCCGCTATTTCAATGCAGCGGCGGGCCAGCTGCAATTTATATTTAGGATTCCTTTGGGAGCCAAAAAAAAGGACTTTGCGGGCCAGAGTTTGACACCCCAGCCTTAGAAGTTTTGGCACCTTGTGGCTCCATATTTGGTTGTACCCTTTATTATCTCAAAAACACGAAAGGAAGGGAGAGAAAATGCCGTTCACTATAAGGGAACATCCGGCCTCCGGGACCTATTACTAGTAGGGACACTTTCTTTCCTTTTGATTTATTATAAGAGCAAAACCACTCCTCTAGTAACAAAGATGGCCATTTGACAGGATTACTAGGAGTTCTGCTTTAGGTTTCATTGACTGTTGGAGCATGCAACAGAACACATGTAATCCCTATTTAATGTACAGCGCTGTGTAATATGTTGTCGCTAAATAATTACTTTTTATTAGGTATAATAAAGCAGCACACCAGAACATACAGTTGGCGTCTGTACATTTGATTGTACTTGAACTCAGGTACATTGTGTGCCATTGATGTGCCATGTTACTCATTTACTGCATGTCTTAATACACCATGCATATGTTTAGTCCTTTAGTATCATTCTTCCCATGAACAGGTCTGGAAATCCCTAGTTCTGTATACAGATATGGGGATTCCGTAAAACACAGACAAGTCAGCATTCTGTGATGAACAATAGTGTGACATGTTAGGGAGGAACACAACACCATGTTCCTTATTTTAACATGTTCTCACATCCTAATATTTCTGTAAATGAAGCTATACAGAATCTGACGTGGTGTAAGAAGAACAGAGGATTTTAATGACAGGTGTCCTAATCCTTCTGCGACACTGGGGGCTTCCCAGCTCGGTGTATGGCCAATACAGAGCCTCCGACATGAGCTGACGGCATGCACACTAATGGGCTTGACACACTTGAGATCGTGGGTGGGGTCTGTTTTATCGAAACGCAAATAAGATGCTCATGGAGAACAACGTGTGTGTTGCCTTGTGTGTAAGCTTAGCATTCTTTGCACACAGGAGCTGATAGCAAGCAATAATTTATCCATGTCTGCAATCTGGAGTTTTTACATTTGTACTGTTTATATTTTGTATGTAGCAGTTTAACTAATAGGAGATTACATACTTGGCATGGTAAAAATAAATGTACATGGTAAAACTAAATAACATTCATAATGACAATATAATCAGTCGATTTAAACATTTTGAGTTGTTTAATAATTTTGCTGTAATGAGTGGTAGAATGTGTGTTTTACCCTACAATATTGTAACACATAGGCATATGAGTGTTTTGCTGCACAATGAGGTGGGTGAACTTTTAGATGCACTTTCTTGTATTGATTGCTCGTTCTAAATGAAAGCATTTGATACAGTCTTTCTCGACCTTCTATACCTGAGAAACCTTTGCTGTAAATAGGACCTGTGGTGATAAAAGTCTCATAAATTGGTGCCAGTGAAAAGCATCCCCCCCTTTACAATGGTGGCTAGAATACTGCCACGGGTTTCATGGAATTGCTGGTTGCGAATGTCCACATTAGTATGTAGGATTATTGGAAGAATTGTTCCAATGTAGGGTCATTGGAAGAATTGTTCCAATTTTAAAAAGTTTTACATTTTTTATTCTCTAGAAGCCTAAAAATCTTGTAGTGTCTGTCAAAGACGGATTAGGTCAAAATGCCCCCCCCCCCAAAAAAAAAAAAAAAACATCTCTTTATTCAAAGAGAAGCATTATAAGTATTGTCATAGCCTGTCCAATCAGACACCAGCTGCTTACAAGCATATCCTCACTTGTGAACTGGCAGGCGCATGACTTTGACCAATTTTACTGTACCTTTAGCCCAGTGGTCGCCAACTGGTAATCTGCGGCTCTGGCCGGTGCACCCCCAAGTGGGGTCAGGAGAAGGACCCCGCTGGGGGGGGTGCACCGACCAGAGCCGTGCACCATGTCCCTCGTACGGATCGCAGGCTCAGATAAGTGGGCGGGTTGTGTCTCTGGAGATTAAGCAGGTTCTGGCATCATGATGTAACTATGGGGAAAGTCTGAAGGTTATGTCTGAGACCCCTGGACATCCACTGGACCCAGGGTCGGTTGCCTTTTGTATGATTTAGCTCTGATGGCTGTTATGTTTCATGAAAGAGAAAGCAAGGCAACTACTTCAAATCACTTGTGATTGGTTCATTTTACAGTTACTAACCCTGTAATAAAGGGTATAGTGTATACATTTTCATGTGTTTGACCAGATTTTAGCTTACAGCTCCTGGCATCGACAATACAATCAGCAGAAATATTTGGTATTGCAGTGACCAATGGCAAAAATCTTTTTTTGTAATCACAGGTTTTTTAGTGAGTCAATATTAAAGATAAATTGGTTAAGCAGTAAAATACATTATACTTGCTTTTCATATGTTAAAGCTACGGATAAAATTCCCCTTTATGTAGAACCACATTGTATTGAAAAAAAAAACAAAAAATGCTTTTTAGTAAAAATATATGTGTGTATAAGGACAGCCTGTTAGCATGCACACTGATGTTTTTGGGGTCGTTTTGGGGAGTCTGAACTTAAAAATTCACACAAATTATTTTTCACACTCTTTCACATTTCTTCTTGCATCAAAATTGCCTGAGAAAAAGTGTCCTAGCAGGCACGGCCTTCACTTTGTTTATATTGCTGATTTATCTATCTTCACATCCTTCTCTATAGAGGGAACATTTCTCAGGCTTGTAGAGTAACTAGAAAGAGTCATTTCCACTATGTCAGCTAAGGGCAACACACATAAAATAAATGACCTCCACAGTCAGAACAATCTGGTCCTAGACGTGGGGCCCCAGTACATTTACAGATTGTGTTGTCCATCTGGATCATTGCAAAAAGCGCTGGTGCACAGGGGCAGTTTTTTGTTTTTATTCCAATCTTTTTCTAAAGTAAGAAAACAGGTCTGAATTTTATCCAAATTGGAACCAACTGATATTTCTTGCTTTGCTCAGTTATGTAACAATTAGTTGTGTGGGGTCTCGATTGATAGATTTAGTATGTGTTTTACCTTTGTTTGCTTTGTTTGCAGCAGGGGACAAAGCCACAAGCGTATGTTTATATCTGGACAGCCAGCGAGCCATAAATATGAATGGTAATATGGTACTTGTCATACACATTATTAATATTATTAGTGTTAATAAACTGTTTTTATATGGCACCAACATATTATGGCGCAGAGCTGCACATTAAATGGGTGTTGCAAATGACAGACAGTGACAAAGGGGAAGATAACCCTGCCCAAAAGAGCTTACATATAGTACACCAACCAATTGAGTTGCCCGCCATGTACCTAGCCATTATAGGCTCTATAAATACTTTTGCTTTGTTTTGTATTGAACTTTATTGGTTTTTAATATTTTTTACAGGCAATTTACCTATTTAATAGTATAGAGCACATAACCAGTTTTCCATAAGGAAAGTTCATGGGTCTTTTGGACCCCTAATATCACCACTACAATTTTCTGTGCATTGCCTATTAGGGCAAAACAACACTCTGTCCAGCTGCACAAACTTACCGTTACGGTTCATTTGGATATTAGAGCTTACAAATGGCTTATGCTCTTTACTCCTAAGTCACAAGTTGGAGCTTTCCATGCCTAAACCTGTGCACACACAGCCCGAGAAAAATCTAACGTGTATATTGGTCCCTCAAAGTCGCTGCCATTGCAGTTCACTAAACGATTGACAAAGGAGAACTGTTGTCATAGTCCTGCTCCCTTCCCTCTCCATAGAACTAAACACTGTGTTTATAGCAATCATTTATTTTTATTGTCGCTAAAAATTACCATGAAAGTCTCTATGTGACAGATCTGTAGGTTGGTCACCAAGCAGTAATACTGTCCTATGAAGGTACGAGTGATCTGCATACATGCTGCTTATAACTGGCATAACGATGGCATAGCACACAAAAATTGTTGAAGTTGTTAAATGTTGTTGTGTTTTTTTGTTTTTTTTTAAAAGCACTTTTTGGTTTAACCAGGGTTTTTTTTTCGGCAGGGTATGCCAATTGCCTACATATTTTGTACTAAAACATATCCCTCTTCTCAATCTCCAGTAGTTAGGAGGTATGTGTATCCAATTTTCTTCTGAGAAGTTGCACACTGAAACAACTGCCCTCAGTTACATTTCTGTCTTCTGGTATGTTCTTTTTGAGGTCTGGTGGATCTTATCTCTAGTATTACACTCTAAGTCCTTTTGAAGTACAAATTTAGTCTATTACCGGTTTAAAAAAAAGTCTTAAGCTGCGTACACACGGCAAATTTTTCTCGCCCGATAATCGGTATCGGCCAATTATCGGGCGAAAATCTGCCGTGTGTACAGTCGGTCGTCGTCCATCGTCCGACGACCGTCCTGGCGGATCCATGGACGACGACCGATCGTAATGAAAGGGAAGGGGAGAGCGCGCAGCAGGGTGCCGCTCCGTCGCTCTCCCCCTCCCCTCTCCATAGAGCATGAACGGTGCTGTATGTACAGCATCGTTCATGCATCTTGCAGTCTTTTCTCGTTGGAAAGGATCGTGAAAGATCCTTTCCAACGAGAAAAATTGCAGGTGTGTACGCAGCTTTAAACTGTGGTTTAAAAGAGGAAGCTCTTGAAACCACTGACATTGAAAAGTCTATGTCTACTGATGATAGTTGTCTGTCTGAACACTGAATTTTTGGGGAACTTTTAGCAACTTGGTAAGCAATTAAAGAGAGCAGCAGCGTAGTGGAAACTGATCCACATGCCACAACAATAGTACAATAACCATGTGACGTTTCGTGTAGGCAGATGATTTGGCACGTAAACCATCCAACCCTTTCTCTGTTTTTGTATCCTGAAGCTAGAAAGTATACAGATATGCTTCCTTCTGTTGTTGTCAGTTGCCTTTAATTTTAAATATCTTCAGTATATAGAAAATTATGCCTGAAGATTGTTGAATGTAAGAAAATATATTGAGTTTGATAAATTTTATCAACAGAAGAATGTTTTGAAGGTTTGCCAAGGGAACCTGAAAAAATTAAATAGTGTTCACAATAAAGTGCACAAAAACTTATATAATTCACAAAATTAGTAAAGTGCATTACATTTTTACTTGGGTTTACAATTGAAAGTATTGTGTCTGTCAATATTGCTTTATACTTGCGAATGATGGAAAGCATCCTGGCCAAGATGTCTTAATTTACTAATATTTTCTACTGTAATATGCTGGGAATTGTAGTAGCGGCGCTGTTTCAATGCAGCGGCGGGCCAGCTGCAGTTCATATTTAGAATTCCTTTAGGGGCCAAAAAAAAGGACATTGGGGTCCAGATTTGGCCCCCGGGCCAGAGTTTGATACCCCCTGCCCTAGATGATAATCGACCAAAAGAAATGATTGTGTAAAATCTATCTTGTGTGTAACAGTCCCCCAACATTATTTGTCATATCCTATGGAGGAGGACACAGTAGGGTGCATTTTGCTCATCCTCCCATATCAATGGGATTGAATAGTGCTGTCACTATAAATAATCATGAAAGATCTTTTCCAGCAACTCAAATTTGATTTTTGTATTCAGCTTAATACCGTTAAAGATTTCAGTGTTGTCCTCCACTGGACCTTTAAAAAAGAAGACTAACAGAACATGGCACCCTACAGTCATGGACACATCAACCATATTGTCTCCAAAGACAGGAACATTTTTTTTACTTCTTGGCGAACAAAAGGTGTGTCATAGGGGTCTGCTCACTTTGAGATCTCAATCAATACCTGATCATCAAACAATCCTAGTAAAGTTTTTTTTTTTTTTTAAGTGCAAAATGCATATGAAAGCTTATGGATGCACCAGAATGTAAAGCAAAGAATACATACAGTATGACAGTTACCATCTTCTATCCACTCTCATATATGTGTTTTAACTGCAAAGTTAGTTCTCTAGTTGCCTTTTAGTAAAGTGAGGACAAAAAAAGTATTGATATTATGGAAGTGCAACAACCCACAACAGTCAATCTGATCAACTCATTATTTAGATCATTCAAAATAATGATATAGTAGTACTGTGTGTACCCAGGCCAAAGATCATTTGTCTCCTCTTTACCCACTACAGTTGACTCTCACAAAGATCCAACTTCATAGCCACAAAATGCTGTGGGGCAGAATATATCCCCTGACTTATTGAGCTGTATTACTATGTATGTGCCTCCTTGATAAAGTAGATTCTGGTCCAGGCAATGTTGGCAACACCCAACTGCCCTTATTATAAGATTTGTGATATATCTTTGGTTTAAACCACCTATAAAGAAAGGACCTGTTGGTTTTATGGTTTTCCAGTATACCATTTTTATTACAAGAAATAAATATATATTTTGTTTATTTCTAATATTATTTATTTGGTGTATACCTCAAACACCCCCTTGAAATGCGATAGGCTTATGTATATGTCAATAACCTTTACTTTCTAGCCTCCACTATATCTTAATGAAATGGAAATAGACCTGTGATGGATTCCATGAATATTGGTATATATGGCTGCACAAAAGGACTCACTGGCAATTACCATGTTATGCATATTCTTCATATTTCTCGCAATCTGATTATCCAGTTTGGGCTGCAGATTCTTTTACATTTGTCTGCTGTAAACAGATTAATAAATCTGCTATCACATGCCTAAATTCTTTTCTTTTACCCCTGAAAAAGCTTGTTTTTTATTGCTGGATATGTGGAATGGTAACACGTCAGAAGGCCTACAAATTCACTGGAGGGTAACTAGGTTGGAAAATCTATTATTAGAATTACTGATGGTGCTGTGCTTATGTCTGGAGACCCAGCTGGGACTAGAAAAGCGCTTATGTTTTAAATAATTTAATTTGTGCTCCATTTATAAAAGCAAAAGAAAAGGTGAAATTGCTGCATGTACTAGCCAATCAAAAATTGTTTTTTATTTTCTATCATATGGCCAGCCTTTCCACTTTTGCTTTTTATTCTATATACACTAGCTCTTTAAAAGCTTAGTTAAGTTATGACTTCTAATGTATTCTAAGTATTTTCACCCACTTTCCAGCCCTTCTTGCCACCAGGAAAAATGTAATAATGATGTTCTTAAATAAGAAACTATGTCCCTGGTAGATAGAGAGCAAGACAGCGGTAATTCCTTACCAAGGTTGTAGCTCTCTAATAGACTAATGAGGTGTTTTTGTTAGCAGTAATAAATTGCCATCACTCTGGTACACCCTTCTACCTGGACTGGAAATAAAGGCAAAAAACTGACTCAAATTTTACCAATCGTACCAGGGACCTATGGTAACATGCAGTTGGTAACCCTAAGCATGGTGGTACATTGTTGTTGTAGTACAGAGGTAATACAGAGCAATAGTATGGTGGCTGGGTCACTATCTCTGTATTGTTGGTAATTTTGTTTAGTGTGTATAGGTGGCTGCCAAGGAAGCACTGACCTACAGGAGCACAAGTGCTGATTCATTTTTTTAATTACATTTTGTTATTTTATTGCCAAGACTCACCAAAGAAAAGTATTACTTTGTTATCCTAAAGCAGAACTAAACTGCATGATAAAAAAATCACATAATGAGAAATCTCCTCAAAGATGAAATCCAAGTTTGATAGTAATCACCAGAACAACCCCCTCTGGGAGATTTCCCTACATCTGCTTCAGATCTGACAATAGTCACCAGAAGAACAAGTGATAGTAAAACTCTAAATGAAGACCTAAGCTACGTACACACGTCCAATGGTTCTCGTCCGATAATCGGCTCAGGGCCGATATCGGACGAGAATCTGCGTGTGTACAGCGCCCGTCGTCCATCGTCTGATGACCGTCCTGGCGGCTCCACTGACAATGGATGACAAATACTCCTAATACAAGGGAAGGGGTAGAGCGCGCAGCAGGGTGACGCTCCGTCGTTCTCCCCTCTCCATAGAGCATAACGGTGCTGTATTTACAGCACTTGTTCATGCATCGTGCAGTCCTTAGTTGTTGGAAAGGATTGTGAAAGATCCTTTCCAACGACAATAATTGCACATGTGTATGTAGCTTTGGACAGCAAGCACAAAACCCATTACCCAAGGGCTATTACAGGGCCTCTTGTAAACAATGGTGCTCTTGTGTACATGTTTTGTAGGATGTTCTCTTCTAGGGTAAGCAAGAGGGACCACAAATGTTTCTGGTGGATAGAAGGATGCTGGAGACCCTCTACGTACCATCCATCATGGATACGAATTTGGTAACTATTTGCCCTTTTTTCCTTTTTTTATATTTTAGGTCACAGGTTTTAGTGCTAAAGGATTATTCATATTTCTAATACGTTATTGTGTAAGTCTTCATTTTTTTTCTCATTTGTCTTGAGGTTGCTGTTCTTCATTAATAGAAGAGCAATGGTTTGTGGTTCTGCTATGCAGCATTTGTTGAGGCAGAAATGACTCATTCATTTCTGTGTAGCAAAAGAATTGCATCTCCAATTTTGAATATGGTTAGGCTTATGAAATAGGACAACAACGCAAAAAAAGTGCTGCTATCCTATCCTATTACAACAGAAAATATTTTATACATAAATTCTAATTATAAGCGTGATTTGTTACACTCTTTCTTAAAGCTGAAATAAACCCCACTAAACTCCCCTGTCCACTTTGGGGCACCTCCATTTTCTTCTTATCTTCATCACCTTCTCCTGCCAGATACAATCTTTGGCCGTCTCAATTGGCTGGAATAATGTAACTCGTGCATGTTCCACAGAGCAATCAGGCAGGTAAAAATGCTTGTTGCAGAAGGGGCATCACCTGTCTCTGTAATAATGCCTGATCCCAAATTTTTCAAGTGGTGAGTTTAGGTAATCTATGTGAACAGGCAGATAATTTGGTTTTATTTCAGAAGAGACATAGCCTCTCCCTTCTGCTGTAAACAACCTTATTGCTCGTGCTCCCCCCCCCAACGGGGTCAGGAGAAGGACCGGGGGGAGACGCATCGGTCAGACCCGTGGACACCGGTCTGATGTGAGCCTGCGATGGGAGATTGGGTGGGTTCTGGCATGATGTCACTATGGGGAAGATTCTTTCCCTTTGAGTGACATCTGGCTCCTCATGCATGCGCGGTTCCAGAGCCAGTAAATTTAGTGGTCTGTGGGTCTGATAAGGTTGGTGACCACTGCACTACAGTACATGGTCATTAACGTCAGTTTCGCAAATTAATAGAATAAGCAGAAAGCAGTTGGGGACTCTCAACCCATCCTTTGCTAGTGTGTGAAAAAATGTAATGTACTAATGCTTGTAAAGGCACAGGTTTGGCACAGATCTTGGTCTAAACAAATTTTGACCACTTTAGGATGACTTTCCTAGAACAGTCCCTTTCTCATTCCATTACCCTAACCGTTTCTGTTGAACTACTGGGGAGGAACCAAGGCAAACACACCATAGCTGTGAGTCTGTTGGGGCTTCAGACATCTTATCCAAGATGGCGGTGCCTAGCCACATTCTCTGGTGGTTATGGGTGTCGACACAAGGTAGGCTTTAGGATATAAATACAATGCATAAGAATTATAAAAAAATGGTCTGATAACAGGATCAATTTAGGTTAACGTGTATGTGTTTTGGTGTTGTACAAGAAATTTTACTTTACTTTACAATTTCCAGCAAAACACATTGTCTGAAACTTCTAAAAAGCCTCTATTGCAGACCACAATTCAACTCCACCACAGTCTAAATAATTTGTTATTGGAAGGTTTTTTAGACAAATAACTTTGTAATAAATTCATACATCTATATTATTGAGTTTGAGTTGCCTGTAGCCTTTTCATGTTTTCTTTTATGTATTATTGCTCCCTTCAGCCAGGCAGCCATTAGTTTAAATTGTGATAGACACAGATTGTCCTATCTGCAGAGAATATTTATGGGCATTCTTGAAGCCTTTTGTCGAGCTACAGTATATACATACATTGCTTGGGGACAACAATTTATTGGTAGAATCTTCTATCGATAACAAGGGCTATCATATTAGAAACTTCCTGAGTTCATTTTGAACAGCCACACTACTTCATATTTTTTGTTACTTGTCCTTCTGCTTGCAGTGTTGTGGCAGTTTCTACATCCATATTAACATTCCAACAAATTAATTATTATAATTATTATTAATAAACAGGATTTATATAGCGCAGACATATTATGCAGCGCTGTACATTAAATAGAGGATTTTTTATGCTCTATTGCTTATTCATTTTCTACCTGCAGTAGCATAAACACCAGTTGTAGACTTTTTCAAGACTCAATCAAAACTCCAACAATGCCTGCAGCTTAAGGTGATATGATTTGATTGTTGTTTGAACAAACCGTGTAAATGTGCACGTCTACTTTTTCTATGACTTCAAAATTAGATGTTTTTGAGGTTAGGTGGCGTGATTAGAGTCTCCTTGGGGAGTATTCTGGTGAAAGTTGTTTCCTATAAACATGTATAAAAGATTATGAACAACCCCAAAATTTTGTTGTGGAATTTACACGTAAGGCTATGTACGCGTGTCAGATATTCCTCACTCAAGAGTAATGGTTGTGCTTATTGTTCAGCGGTCACCCAATGTTGTACATAGATGATTCACAGTGCTTCCATGAACAATGATTGGGAATGACCACTATGGAAGACAAGGGAGGAGAATCCTTGTCCTTCCGCCTCTCCACACCATAGAACAGAACGGGTGCTGTGTGTTCAAACCTCGCATGTTCATCTGTCACTGGCAACAATCATAAAAGATTGTTCCCTGTGAGGAATGTTTAACGTGTGTACGCAGCCTAACTTTTTTAACAAGTGGTGTCAAAGTTCATGGATCAACAAGTAGAATGCGATTGCCCCAATTTTACCGGCATAAAAGCTCTACCTCGGTCCAAAAAGAACCTACTAGATTGCAAGCTCTTTGGGGCAGTATCCTCTCCTCCTGTGTCACTGTCTGTATTCGTCTGTTATTTGCAACCCCTATTTAATGTACAGTGCTGCGTAATATGTTGGCGCTATATAAATCATGTTTATTAATAATAACATAAGATCAAGACTACAGTTGGCCATTGACCATACAGGCAAAGACCTGGCCTTGTGAACAATGTGCTGTGGAGTGATGAGTCAAAGATTGACTTGTTTGGCCACCGTAAAAGCAGAACTTTACAGCAACTGCATGGCATGGTGATGGAAATGTTGCTCTTCTGCTTCGCGTCTTGGGCGGTTTACAGTCATCAAATCAACTTTTGCAGTTCTGCATCATATTAAAGTGTGCTTTAGAAGAATCTGAAAAAAGCAGAAATGGATATTTTTACACACCGCTAATCCACTGCAGTTTATGCAAGGAACCCCATAAATGTCAACTAAAGGAATTTTTTTAATGGAGGATTGGCTGAAATGTTTAGGAGTCAATCTCAGAGTATTTTGGACTAATATATTAAATGCATACAAGAATATATTGTTACTAAAGGAGCCTGTACTATCTTTTGAAGCTAAAAAAATGTACTTGCTTTTCCTAGAATACACCATTACACCTATTCATATTTTTGGTAATTAAATATTTTAGATGTCAAATTGCCTTATGTGTTTATCTGTTCATATTACCTTTATCTGTTGTCATAGTTTAAAGATGCTTATTCAAATGTGTACTTTCTTTTTCACAATACTGTATATAGTAATGATAAATGTCAAACATTTAAGAAGTGGTTTTGTTTTTGAGTGGGCAGTGAAACTACAATGACATTTTCTCCAGATTGAAATGTTTTCATGGCTGTCTTTACTAAAATGTGTTCTTTGTAACTCTTTAAGTATAATTATTAAGTATTTCAATTTAACATGGAGCATCAAACATTTTCATTGAACTTAAGTCAGAATTAAAATAGTGGTAAATTGGGGTATGTTAGTTCATAGTTCAGTTTTTGCATACCAGCCTGATTTTTTAGGAGATCTACAAATATGGAAACACATCTCTTGTTATTGGGCTATTCTCTACTATTGGTTCTTTACAAAATGGTGTTTTGGTACTTTCCCACTACTGGTGGTCTGATGAGGGCAACTGCTTACCCATTTACTCAAAGCAAAGAACAAGAAGGAGATAACTCCCGTCTAATAAAATCACCGGAATTGTGTAATTTCAGTATTTTATGTTAAATGTAGCCAATAATTTACAATAACCAGCAGATCTTGTTAAAAGCAATACTACAAACTCAATATCTGTTCTTTATTGAATTTTAATGGCCTGTGCACATTACCACTTCTCTTGTACTGTATATGCTGTGTGTAATTCTCTCTATTCTTATTCTATTTCTTTGGACTATATTCAGCATCACTTATATTGTTCTTTATACTGGGTGTAATTCTCAGTATATGTTATCTTGTATGTGTAAACTTTTTATTCCTAATATTCAGTATTCCCTTATACTGTATATATAAACTCTGCACATTATCACTTGTTCTGAATGCTGAGTGTACATTTGTATCTCTTCATACTAGCAAAGGAAATGTTCATTCGAACCCCTGATAGTGCTTTGGATGAACATGTAATCCAATATGGGAAGACTGAAGACCATTAGGACTTCAGACAATGCATAGAATCAGTGCTCACTACTACTTCCCACCTGACATAAGGACGGACATCCTGTTCTTATATGTGTTGGATATTGGGGTGAGAGGAGTGTTCTTCCTGCATTGGATGGGGTTCCTGTGGAACAGGAAGCGTGACATGAAAGGGGAAGTTTAGAGCATTCTGCACTCCTTGTCTCACATCCTCACTATTCAGGTTATCTGTCTGATGCATCCTACTGTATAAAATTGACTTGGTTTAAATAAACAATATGAGAAAACTGTGCGTCATTTTAACAAGCCCACTGAGAGCAGGAACATCAATAAATTAGTATGCCATGCTTCATTTTTCTATGTCTGTGTTTTTTCTGCATTTAAGCCCATATTTTGTGCTTTATTTTATTTTATGGAGAAAAGCATACATAAGAAACAGCCATCATTTGGGGCCCATCATAGTGCAAATGTTAGTTGACATCAAAGTCCATATAAATTTGACATTTAAATCTGAAAAATACTTTCCAGGTGCATCAAAACAAAAGGTGTTACAAGTCTCAGAGCATGGCCTTAAGGTTGCATATGAAAGAAATGTATTCCGAAAATATCAGTGAAGCCATGAAAAGACGTAACAATGGCAAAAAAACACAAACTGAGTATATACTGTACATGTTTCCCTTCAAGTATAGTTATTGTTTTTTAATGTACATCAGTAAAGTGATTAACTTATTGTCAATAACACATTAATAATAATTACAAACAGAACAGGTTCTTAAGTGTTATTCCAGTAGGACTGTGAAAGACCTGGAGCACCGCAAATCATATCCTTTTTAGCAACCCTTCCATCTTGCCTATCATTACTGCTGCACTCTGTACACTATGTTGTTCATTGCACTGTCCTGACTGCTATTTAATTTGTTGTGTTGTATAATACATATACCCTTCTACTGCACTATATACACTATGCAAGTTCTCCTTTTGATGTTCATGTCTGATTTTAGTGTGGTTTGGACAGTCGTCAGCCCATTTGAATGCAACGCATCTACAAATGTGTTATAACATGCATTACTGCAATGCATGGTACCCAATTAGATGTAAATTATGCAGCATAGCACAACATTAATTACACCCCAATCTACAAGGCTCTGCAACACACCTGGTTTAAAGCGAACCACGTATGACCCGAACAATGTGCTAAAAAAAATGTTGCAGGTCATATTGTTTCATACAGGTATATTGACAACTTATTCATTTCATTTGGGCTGGATAAATCCTTTTGAAATCACATAAATTGCAACACACTGTGGTCCTGTGTTAACAAGCCCGCTTCAGACCAAAGTTTGTTTTTCCTATCCAGACCTTTCCTTTTGGCTTTATTTATACTCTTTGAAGTCTCTTTGAATGCTATTTTAAAACTTTCCCTTTAGTATTCTGTTTATTCACAGACCTTTTTCTTTGTTTGCACTTTTGTCTTCCTTTTTTTTGTTTTAAAGAAGGTTTTCATGGCCTTAAAATAAAGGCTTGTGTATTACATGATAAACAATTGACGGATTTAGTTACTGTGTGATAAACTGATTTCATTAATTAAACAAAAAACTTCCTTTACCTTTCCTGATTAAGTTTAATTCTCCTTCATCTGTGTCTCATATGCTCTCCTTCTCAGTAACTGCAGCTCCCAATGTCAATGTTTTAGCAGTGCTGTCAATCGAAAGACAGTGGGCATGAGTGGATATAGCCAGTTACTGAATGAAAAGCTACAGACGTACAAATCAGTGAAAATGATAAATACACCCTCTGCAAAATTCATTTTTTACTCCATTGTAGTGCAGCCAGGCAACTGATGGTAATTCTGCCTAGATCAAGGAACGGTACAGCAAGATTGCCACACTATCACATGGATATGTATTGTATACCGCATGGATATGTATTGGGTGGACTTCACTGGCAGGCTTAACAGGCATTTCTTTTCATGTGATCATCATTGTTTAAAACTGATGTGTATGCCCTAAAAAAGATGTATTTACCAAAGGGAGGGTCTGTGGTGGTAGAGTAATGATACAATTGCCAAGCATAGTTGTATAGGTATAGATAAAGACGGCTTTTTTTTGCCAAAATTAAATAATGTGTATTTTCACTTGGAAAGGTTATTTACAGTCCTGAACTAATCATAGTCCTCCTATGCTATAATAACTAATGAGCCCATGTTTACACGTCACATAGGGTCATGATAGCAATTGTAAGTCTTGGCTCAACGCCTGACGTGTTTCACTTAGCTTCCCCAGGGGACTTTAGATATTTAGACTAGTTTGACAAGAGATTCAAAAACAGTTTTATACATATACTCATAAGCATAAGTATAATAATTATTATACATTGTTTTTTAATTGATGACCGAGACTTTTTAACCACTATGTGTTGCATCACTGTGCGTTTTCACCTGAGCAACACAAATTGGATTTACAGTGTAGAGTTTGATATGTACAGTAAGTAAGAGGATAGACACGAAATAAACCTTTATTTACCTCCTTTTTAAATTTTAAAAAAGCCAGTGATAAGAATTTGGCATTATAGTAAATGTGTTTGTTCCTGCACACTTGAATTGGCAAATGTGAATTTTTATTATGGGTTTTGCACAATCAAGCTGGCAAATGCATATTTTTGCAAATTGGTGCCAGCCATTTTTTTTCTATTTCAGATTTACTGATCTGCTGTTATGATTTGATCCATTGCAATATGAGAATGTATATTTTGTATATGTATATAAATGTATATAAAGAATGTATATAAAGAAAATTATCCTTTCATTCGTACAGTGCTATATTTTCAAAGCAGATCTTCAGGGCTTGAACAGCAAGCATGCATGTGTAAAAAATAAAAGAATAAAAATTAAAATGTTTTGCTTTGATCAGGTATTGATTTAGGCTTTGCAGGCTCCCTGGGCTCTTTATTTGCTTTGGCAATATGAGATCCCTTTTAGCATCAGTCTTGTAAATCTCTTTGTGGTACGGCTTACTAGGGAGGGCTGGGGATCCATCTCCCCTGAATGGCTTTTTGGAACAACACACTCACGTCAATGAGGCTATTTCTGTCGGTTCAGATCTCTGTGTGTATAATGCAGTTTGATTTGTGCATCTTTGCATGGACATTAGAGAATTACTTACACAGGCCAGACACGCAGAGAGCCACATGAGGAGCGATGGGGAGGGCACACAAAGCATGATTGTACACTCCAGCAAGCAGCGCTATTATAATCACAAACGCTCAACACCATATCTTACTTTACACCCAAATGGTCACTGAATATTGGGCTTTTATCAGACCTCAGTCTATAATTGGACATTTTAAATAATTATTTTTGCCTAATGCAAAGCAAATGTTAAAAAAAAAAATAATGAATGGATGTATAATTGTTTTAAAGTCAGAGTAGGACATGACTGTGTTCTGAGGTTAGTCATTCTTCATGACTGAAGATTATCAATTATTTATCATTGAGCTATGAAGTGCTTGAACTGTACTTGATGCTTAGATGTTATTATAAATCACATGTAAAGCATAAATGGAATTAATAAATTGGGGAAAAAATTATCATAAAAGCAGCCCTTTGGTATGCAAGGTAAAATGCCCACACTCCAGGTAAATGTTAGAGAACCAATCTCAAGTTAGTAAAAAAGAACATACTGCTGCAGTTATGAAATACAGCTACCTAGAAGTCTGCATACCTGCCGTAGCCTACCGACTTCCCTTTGTGGCTGTGCTCAGACTGGTATGCATTTCCTGCTATTTCTGAAGTCTGTAAGGGTGGGGTGTATATGAGCACAGCAGTCATTGATTATACAGCTCAGTTTTATTATTAGATCCTGGGAAGGAATGATTCTCCCCTAAGTTTCCTTCATTGTGCACATAACTTCTGTCTGCTGTCCATTCACCTTACAAAGTCCACACCTGCCACTCATACAATTTCATTATATCACAAAACTAATGTGACCAGCAAATGCAGGGATAAAAGAAAGGAAAGGCTGAAAAACAGATGCTTAAGCTGTATAGGGGCACTAACTGAAGGTAAACCGACCTGTTGTCCACGGTGGGGCACCTTGCTAGCCTAAATTTTGCCCGCATAGTAAAATCCTCCCACACATTTTGTGAAAAGAACTGCCCCAACATGCACTTGTTCCATTCCTAGCATTAATATCCTCACTATAAGGATACCTTTTCCTCTAAGGATTTTGTGCCCTCCAACTATGGTGGCATCTCTTAGTGGGGTGGTGTGCGGCACACAGAGCCAGAATGCTCTTGGCTTGGAAAAAGACATGGCTTGTGAACCTACATATGTGGGGACTCCCTTATTACCTTGGGTTCCAGCTCAAATAGCAGAAAAAAACCCTGCACCCCCTGCATTACCAGGACACCCAAAAAAAAGCGCTCAGTGCGCTTATAATCCAAAAATTAGGAGGCAAATTTTACCATTTCTCAAAAAAAGATACTGCAAAACTCCTTGCCATTTTTTTCAACAACTGAAATAATATGCAGGTACATTTTCTAAGTGGGGCTTCTGTATCTTGGGGTAGGTAGTGGGGTGAGTAATCATGGTCAAGTGCTTGTAATTATTGTTGGCCTTGTTATTAGGTAATCAAGGGGTAAATCGGATTAGTTTCTATTGATTACTCTACTATGTGCATTATGCTTTTTATATTTCAATATTTTTATTAAAGTTTTCAAACAGAGAAACAAATCAAATAAAACGGATTCATAACGGACACATAATATATATACATGCATCAGAACATAAAACACTGTCAGCACTGCCCAACCATAGCATTATGCTTTTTAAACAAATCTGTAGAGTACCAGTTGGCATAAGCTGCCAACATTCAACTTTTTTCAGTTCAGAGATTTTATTTTTGTTGGTACTCAATGAATCATGTAATGGTTTCTAACTGATGGACAGCTGTGGCCAGAGACTTTGGCGAGGGTCCCAACTTAAAGTTCTTGAAAACATACAAAGATGTTTTGAGTTAGCACAATACAAGGTACAGGTAATTACTACAGGAAAAAGGACATTTCCAAGAACAATCATTTCTGGTAACAAACTGCCAGCAGCTAGGCTTCCCAAAAAAGTCACTAATTCTTTCTTCTATAATGTAAAATTGAATATTATCCTCTTTCATTAACTAAAGAATGAAAAATTGACAATTTGTGAGAGGATACAAACATTATTGGTTCATACATAAATAACTGCTATAACAACATACCTATGTAGGACTTTGGGACACTTTTGACCATATATTAAAACACAAGTTTATTGTAAACAAATTCAAAATGTTGACCAGAAAGTTAAAAATAAAAAAATAAAAACATCTTTTAATCTATACCAATACAATACAATATGTGGGACTATTGTAATGCATTACAGATAAATCTTCCTTCCATTTGCCATCATTTTGTGTAATGGTTAGATTGACACAGCAATTGTGTCTAGTCCATTACAGAGAGCACAGGCTGTCCCTAAATTTAGCTGGAACTAATGGATTTTGATAATGAGTTTTACCTTACTAAAAAGGGGATAAGGGTGTTATCCATGGAAACAACAATGACCTTGTGTTTCTGGATTTTACCTTGTAGCAAGGCAGAAAAGAGACCCAACAATGTCTCAAAATAATTTTCTGGCTTCCACTTCAGGTGATGAAAAGCTTTTAAATTAATCCTTAGAACATTTTTTCCATTAATATTGCATATAGAATATCCTACATATAATTTGCTGTGTATATGATCTATATCTATATTGTTAAAGCTGATCTCAATATAAAACACGCATAATAATGCAGCATTGTAATCATTAACACAACATTGGATGCATTTGTTTTTATTGCATGCAAATGGGTCTGATTTCATAAAGCTCTCCAAGCCTGCAGTGAAGCTGGGTGATCCAATTCCAGGTTTGCTGAATCACCCAGCTTCACTGATGAAAGTGTATGCTCTTGAGCCTTAGAGAGCTTTTATAAATCAGGCCCAATGTATCTGCATTTGACTTGATATATCCGCTTCTTTCATTCACCTGTACAATAGGGCTCAGAAGGAGGGAGGGGGATGCAGCATTTGTAGCAGCCGGGTGTAACAGCCGGGTGGTTACTGAAAAGTGCCGGGAGGTGAACCAACCTAAAAGGTGCTGGGGAGAACCCTGCAATTAATGCCAACACGGCGCACTAATGCATGTCAACTACTTATCACTAATGCACATGTTCCTGCGTTTCATTGGTGCAACCCCTAGAAGAAAGTAGAGGCGTTATTATACCTTCGTCTGAATATATTTCTGAAACCACTGACCATCTGGATATGCGGCTTTCAGTGAAGGGCACCTCTGCTTATGTATATAAGATCTGTCGGAATAATTTGACATAATCACTCTAAGATTGTTGTAAATGATGACTTTTTTATTGATCACTTTGTAAATGATAACATTCCTTATGGTGATGAATGATTTATGCTTATGTGTATGTGTATGTGTATGAGTCGTGTCGTGAGCTGATTCAATAGTACTTGTGGATGCTTTGAATGCTTACTGATGTAACATAGCTGGTTCAGGTTATGTTAAGCTAAAAATATCCCAATGGTGGCAATTCGTTATAATATATTAAATTATAGTGTAACCAGGCATAATTCATGCCTTTGTTAATGCTTCAGATGCCCTGTATGTGTGGGAAATAATTCCATCGCTCTTGTTTCACTTACTGACATTTCAATCATGAGTCACGATAGTGATTCAGTTCAGCATGTTATTATCCCAAAGAATATCATGATAATTGCTTTTATGATTGAAACAATGTCCACTGACATGTTTAGATTTAGTTGTATTGTTGGAACTCCTATGAGGACTTTGCTGTTCTTTTTCCTATGTATATATGCATTATATATAATATATGTGTGTGTGTATATATGTGTGTATGTATGTATGTGT
>NC_092860.1:26388816-26432745 GCF_032062135.1 Pyxicephalus adspersus
ATATATATATATATATATATATATATATATATACTCTATACATCCATGTGGAATTGCAGTCTTATATCTCTTGAAACAGATCTGCTCTTTCCTGTTGCAGTATGAATTGCAGGATGCTGATATCCCTACATTCCTACTTCTACACACAGATGTACACAAATGCCTTCTTGCTGACCTGTAAGCTTTCCACAAGCAGCAGATGTGACCCCTCTGCTTTTCTGGTTTTCATTTTTACACAATTGTATCCATCCTCCACTGATCAGGAAGAAGCCCTGGCATAAGGATGTGCGCTCAGGAGGTCAATAGATCATGAAAAATGTTAAGATCTAAACTCATTGTTTACATCCTGTGTAGTATTTTAGTCATTGCTACAATTGTATAAAAGGTGCCATAAAACAAGTTCCTAGATTGTAAGCTCTTCGGGGCAGGGTCCTCTCCTCCTGTGTCACTGTCTGTATTTGTCTGTCATTTTGCAACCCCTATTTAATGTACAGTGCTGTGTAATAAATTATTATAGTAATTATAATAAACCAGCCTTTGTCAAGCTTTTTAACATGGGGGAAGCCATTAAAATAATTTTTAGGTCTTGGATAACACCTGGTATAATTACTATAACCACAGCTCACAATACATTAGTGTTGTGGTCAGTGGGAAGAAAACACTTTATACTGCTGGCTGGTGGGAAAAATGTCACAAAATGATGATTGGTGTCAGTTAAACCAATCAAAATTGTTTTAGGAGCCCCTAGCAATATCTGGGGAACCCTGGTTGGGAAGCACTGGTGTAAACCTTGCCCCCACTTTCTAAAAGTGGTAATTACATTCTTGGGTGGGGTCAAAAGAAATGTCAAAAGAAAACCATTTTAAAGGATTGATTTTTTTAGATACTTTTATGCTTTATGTTAAAAAAGCCATACACATAAATATTGAATACAGGAGAAGCTCCTGATTTACATAGATCTGTGAAGGTTCTTATTTATCCAGGTCATTATATATTTAGTAGCAGTTTATCACATTCAGCTGTTCTTGTGATGTTGAAGATGTTTTACAGCTTTCTATGCTAGTTTATCACTTCTTGAACTGATAGTGACTGATTGATGAAGTAGCCTGGAAAGCTGTGAAATGTCTTCAACATTACTAGTTGAATATGACTAACTACTACCAGATACACGGACTCATAGAGCTCGGCTGGTGTCATATAGCCTTACCAGTATTCCAAAACTAGAACACAAAAGAAGTGGTATTCTTGTTTATTCTCTCCCTAGTTGTGTACAGCTTAAGAAAATTGTTAATGGGTATTTACCATGCAAAACAAGTGGGATCCAACTTGGGCAAGTTTCTGTATTAATATTAATTTTAATAGGGTCTGTTTATAAAACCCTCATTCTGACAGTTATCAGAATTTACCAGATCAATGTGTTTAATGGCAGTGATGCATCTTCTCCTAGAGAATGTTTGGTGAGATTGTCAGATTCGCTGTTTATAATAAGACTCTTTCCAGTGGGTCAACTTGCCCACATTTTTTACAGAATATAATATCCTTCATACCAACAGAAAACTATGTGACCACTGGTTAGATGGATGTACTAGTGGTTGGAGTGGCATAAGGTTTTTTTTTGTTAATTTATAAAACATTATTATTGAATAAAATAAATATTAGATATGTACTGCTTAGGCAAATCAGGAGGGGATAAATATATAAATATAAAATTTCACACATTCTCTGATCATTGTTACTACACATACAATAGTATTTTATAGTACAGTTTCAGTTTTCCCACTCACAGCTTCCTATAACGTCATTTTTGATTTCTGTTCTTTCTGAAACCGAAGTTGAAGGAATTTGTGGTTAAATTGTGCATGTGTAGAGAGCTGTTCTGTAAAATTAGTAGTTTCAAGAAAGAACATTTAGAGGGTTTCACTTTCTGACTTCCATGCTGTCCAACACAACTGTAGTATCCTGTCTGAATTGATCCAGATAACACTTGGAAAATGGTTGTCTTTTCGTTTTCAACATGCTTATACCAAATATTTTGTTGTTTATATTCTTCGCAAAAAGTGAATAATATTTTTTCTTGCTAAAGCTGGGTCTACAAGGACATTTTTTAAAAACGCATATAAACGTTCCTATTGAGTTTATATGCACTTTTATTAGTGTTTTATAGGTTTCCTTTAAAATGCTGGAAAAAGTCTATGCCGTGTTTTCACACGTTTTACCGCATTTAAAACTAATTTGCATATTAAGTGCTCAAAAACTCGGGAAAACACAGAAATTAATATTAATAATAATAATAATAATAATAATAAAGGGAAAGGAAACATTCTGGTGTAGATTAACCTATTGTAATGAATGGGGATTTCAAACATGGGCTTTAAAAGCCTCAGGTTAAATGCTTGGGAAACAGTCTGTGTAAACTAAGCCTTAAGTCTAATTTTTTTCAGCAATAAAAGCCCACGAGAGCTAAAAATATTGCAAACTATTGCTATAGCAAATAACACACATCATAGCGTACTGAATGGAGCCTTTTGTTGTTACATGATACTTGAAAGAAGACATATTTATATTGGATTTTTATGGTATAGCTTGATAAAAATCACATAAATTATATACTGGATAAGTCAATGAGTGCAGACACCCTTCTTCATACCTATACAAAATCCTGTACATGTATATGCCTGTTCACAAAGTCCATCTTTACCAGTGTTAGGAAACCATTATCTGGCCAGCGATCCCACGTAGGCCAATGCAGGACAGCGTTCCCTTTTTATTTTCTTCAGAATCGCTTGCAGCAGCAGGGACAGTCAGGCAAATAGCTGTCAGTCCTCTACTCTGTGGCATCCCCAGATTGCCTTCAGCCATGAATGGTCTCTTGGTATCCCCTGCTCTGTCTGTTTGCAGCTGAATGTGATTTAGAGTTTTGCTGAGACTAATGAGCAGAGAAGAGCTGCGCTGCCATTAGCTGCTGGGGCTTTATAGCCTCTCAGCCCAGTCATATGTGCCTGTTGTAGTGTTTAGTTGGGCTGATCTGTGCTGGAGTGTGATTTACTGTTGCTGACCATTGCCTGTTCCTGACCAATCGATTGTACTATACCCAGACTGACTTTTTGCCTGTGACCCTGACTTGGCTTTTGCTACTTCCTCTGTACCTCGTCTGGTGGACTGATCGCCTGTTTAGGACTTTGGCTTTATACTGCTTAATTTGTGGGCTCCTGGTCCTCTGCCAGCTCTTCCCCATTAGGTCCTGGGGGCAATCGTGTGCTGGGAGACGCAACCAGGCGCAGAGCAAAGGTTTGCTATAGGTGAAGACTGCGGCATTTTATTAAAGGGTTAGCATCTGGCTGGTACTGGTGCTGGACCAGGACCTTACAACCAGTATCTGCTTTCCCAATGAGCTTGCAGGGACCAGTCCATGAGTTTGCAGCCTATTGTGTTTTTCTCTAAAGTAGTTGTAACACAGCTTGAAAGTATGATTTGGATCATTAAATAGTTGTAGAATAAATCTTTACCTGGCTAGACAAAGACCAGCATGTATTGCAAAGCTCTGAAAGATCCTGTAGTCTGCCTTCAGATACAAGAGCCACTGCTTTGTTTTTCATATTCTTAAATCTGATTGACATTTTTTTATAATCAGTATTGTGCTTTGATCACAACACTGTATTTACACTAAAGTGTAGAATATAACAACTGATATATTTCAAAGTGACATAAATGGCCTATTAATTTCAATTGTGGCCATGATCACTGTCAGAGTGTTAGAAACAAACACCCGTGGTCTCCACTGATCTGTTGTGGCCTATGGCATTTATGTGAGGTGGAGGTGATTCTAATAACCACTTTGTAAATGTACCAGTAGTAAAAAAAAAAAAAAAAAACCTCCAATAAATCTTAGTAATTATCAGTTGTTCATAAAAGAGGTGATCATGTCAGCTAGTCACTTTTATGAATAAAGGGATGTCATAAGTGCTGTCTTTTGAGCAGAAATGAAGGCAGTTTTCTGGCTGTTGTGATTTTTAATGAGCCATTTGGGGTCACACTGAGAATCTCTTCACCTACTCTTTGCCCTGCTTAGTACGATATCCTATTGTATTCTTTAATGGACTTTGTTCTTGGTATTATGAAATAGTTGATATTCTCCCCAATCACGTAAAATGATTCCGACTTGAGTTTTGCCTTTTCTGTAAAGCAGTGAAAAGCATATTAAGCTGGCTGTACCAATAGCACAAAGTACTGTAGTCCGATCACCAGAAATATGAAATCTGATGCTGTTTGTTGCTTTTACTGCTGCAATTTGCACATAGTCACCTTTGCACATTCATTGAATAGTTTGAAGAACAGTCTGGCTGTATGGCCATCCATTAGATACTGAAAGCTTCTGACAGTAAATTATATGCAATGCACAGTAATATATACAGACCCTTTCCAGGCTTAAAAATCAAACGAGTTCTTCAAGTTTTTTTTTCTTCTGAAGCTGAGTGGGTGGTCTTACTTCAAAGGTTTGATGACCATCAAAAGGGAAATGGGGATGAATTTATTATTTCTTTTTTAAATTGGGTCAAGGAGACAAGGATAGAATGTTACAATGAATGGAATTAATGTTTTTATAATAAACAGCTTTTTATTTCAAAACTATGATCTAGAAAGAATTTTGGTGTTTTTCTGAAAATATTACTAAAACATATTAAAACATGTGTTTACAAAATTGTGAATGGTAATAATTTTCAAAGCAGCACTTTACCCCCTAAATGTAATTGACATTAAATCGTCATTTCACCTTAGAATCAAATTCAAGCTCCTGCGCTTTGCCTTCAAATCCCTCAAAAAGGTAGGTTGGACAAGAACTGTTTCCTGTCCCACCTACCTTTTTGGCCTGGTAAATAAATACTCCCATAGCCCCCCTCTCCGCTCCTCCAATGACCTGCTACTGACTTCCTCACTCATAACTCATCACACGCACGGTTACAAGACTTCTCTAGAGCTGCCCCAAGTCTCTGGAATGGTCTTCCTTGTCCTATTCAGCTTGCTCCTACTTTCTGCTCATAAAAAGGAGCACTCAAAACCCATTTTTTTAAAAACTTGTCCACCCATCTTTTTCTGTGTTTTGAAGCCCTCACTACTTCCCACCACTACATATCTCCCATCCTATTGTGTGATACTTCCCCCACCTCCTAGATTGTAAGCTCTTCGGGGCAGGGTCCTCTTCTCCTGTGTCACTGTCTGTATTTGTCAATCATATGCAACCCCTATTTAATGTACAGCGCTGCGTAATATGTTGGCGCTATATAAATCCTGTTTATTATTATTATTATTATTATTAATAATGACGATTATTATTATTATTATTATCTGCATAATACATTCTACAAAAATGGTTAGCCTTTTTTTTTGTGACGTTGGTAATATGAATACATTATAACTTAACTATGTTGTGCTGATATCAACAGAACTCTAGGTTAATGAAGGAGAAATTCTGCTCCTAGGTTTCCATTTGTGAATGTTATAATATGCATCAGTGGTAAGCAGGACTTATATTAGGGCTGTAATAAGTTGTGTTGATATCACCATACTTCCAGGACATTGAGTACTTCTACTCTAGGCTTCCAGTTCCAACCACTATTGTGAATATGCATTAGCAGGCCTTGTATATTAGTAAGTGTAGAGGAGTAGTCATCTAAAAGTGGCAACTGCAGCTGGTAGCACAGAGAGTAGACCTTACTGCAGTGTGTGGGACACATAGGTAATGGAAATTGTGAAAGTGTTAATAATGAGTAATTATGTTTCCCTTTTTTTCAGGGGAAAGCCTAATCCTTGTCAGGTTTTTATCGCTATCTATCCTTTTCCTGGTCACCATGTCGTTGGTGGGCAAGCAAAGAAGAAGAAAGCAGCAATAAAAACCTAATGGACTTTCTAACCCTTTTGGCTAGAGTAATATTTTATTAACACTAATTCAAGGTATCATATAACTGAAGCCGTTGCAGGCATTTCTTATCTCTAATAGCCATCACAACAGTATCTTCTTTTCTTTTTAGGCCGAGTTAGCTATCTTGGTTCAGGCATCATCCAGGGCCATCATTAACTTTGTAAACTGAGTTACTGACACACAGATGGCACAGTCATGTAAATACTGATACCTGGACAGTAGTCATTATATTGTGTAGAGATCACCCTCTGCTTGTCACTCTGTTCCTAACTTAGGCCCATAATTACGAACTACATATTTCAGTCATGTGCACATCCTTTACCTCCGCCATGGCTACCAACAGTACCTCATTTGCAAGGCATATACCTGTTGGACACCTGTTCAGCCTGATGTTTAAAGTTCAAAGCAATGTCTGTGATTAGCATGAACTCCCTACATTACAAAGACTTTGCTAATAAATAAATAAATAAAAAAGGGTTCCTTAAGTGAAAACCATGGATGGCATTGTGTAGAACTCAAGAAAACAGAAGACTAAGTCAGCACTACCTCAAAGTATAGGATTGTTGCTGTATTGTAAAAGCACAGTATGTTGAAAAGCCAATATTTCAGGGCCACGCGGAGTCCCTTACTCAAGGCAACATATTGACACTGGTCTTCTGTATCCATAAAGCTAAAGTTCAGTCTGTTATTTTTAGTATTCCCCTTCCCCCATCAGTAGAATTTTTATATGAATCCTGGACACGGGTTGACCTCATCACTGGTACTCTAATCAATACAGGCAAACCATGGGAAGGGGCTATAGACAGTTTCCTGAAACATTTACAGCACCCCGCCGTAATACTCCCCAGTGGTCAGCTCTTGAGAGGACATATGCAAAGAAAGTACTTGATGGGTAGGTGTCAGTCTGCAGGATCACAATTGCATGTAGACCACTCTGAGGAAAGCCTGTATGCCTCTGTGATTAAAAAAAATGAAGTTAAGATAGCTAACTGATAACTGTCCTCCAGCAAGAAAGTGAGGCAAGCCTTTTCCTATTTTATGCTATGCATCTCTTTAAATTTTAGGAAGTTAGTAAAACATGTAAACCGTTGCTGCGAAGTGGATCCAACCAAGATAATCTTGTGTAAAATCCGTAATGAAGTTTTATTATATGTGAAAGAATTACATGTACATAATTTATTACTCTTGTATTGGAAGAGTTTGGATTGAACTGGGCCATCCCTTGTGCCATGGAACTAGTTGATGGGAATAAAATCTCAAAGCGGTTTGCTTGTTTATTCCGGAGCAGGCTCATTAGGCTAGCAATCTCTGCTTATCTCACTGTAAACGGTCTCATTAGTTCTGCTTAATCTTTGGGATTTAATGAGGCCCAGGGGGTTACTAGAGATGCATGTCACATATGCAGCGGGATTAAGTGGCACAGAGAAAGGGACAGCTTTGTGGGTCTTGGGATTGGATTTGCAGGTATGAACAGAAGCACTTGAATTGGAGTCATTGCTTAAAAGGGTTGTGTTGCTAAATGCAGATCGTTTTTACTTGAACAGCTGTCACTATATTATTTTTACTAAGGAGTTGAACATATGACATTTGGCTGCTTTTATGTAATCCACCAATGCTTATAAATTCTAATTGGCAATGTTTAACAGATACAGTGAAATAAAATTAAAACCCTATCCTCAGCGTTGTCGGGGTTCTGTGTCACATACAAGTTTACCAAAGACTTGTTCTCAATGAAATAACTCCTGTCTGAACAGAGACTTTGGGGTTGATAGGCTTAAAAGTAGAAAACATCCACTTAGTAAATTTTAACTTTAGAAGTTTGAATATTAGGAGCCAAGTGGCAAACGACATTTAATATAGAGAAATGTAAAATTATGCACTTGGAGGCTAACATGCATGCTTCATACTGTCTAGGGCAAGGGTGTCAAACTCTGGCCCCCAACGACCTTTTTTTTTGGTCCCCAAAGGAATCCTTATTATGAATTGCAGCTGGCCCACCACTGCATTAAAATAGTGCCGCTACTACAATTCCCGGCTTCACTCGCGTCTACAGATCAGCGGGCTCTTTGCCTATGCGTGGCCCTTCATTGGGCGGTTTTATAGACACAAATATTGCCGGGAATTTTAGTAGTTGCGCTATTTCAATGAAGAGGGAGTTTTTCTGGGCGGGCCACTCATAAGATTTAGCTCCGCATTGGCAGCGTCTGGCATTTCCAGCACCCCCCCTCAGCTGTACTTTTCCTTGCTACTCCAAGGCATTGACTTGAATGGTTGGTTTTTCATAGAAGAATATTGTTATTATTGTTAGCCTGTGCAAAAAGGTTACAATTGAAATTTAATTCGGAAGGCTACACATAGAGAAAGAGACATAAGATTTTTTCTTCAATAACATTTTTAAAAAATCTTATGCCTCTTTTGTCTATTATAAGCTTGTTCCAGATTGAATGTGAAGCAAAACCTCTTTGTTTCCATGTGAAAATGTTTTATATCCAATGAGAAGGAAAAACTTCCCTATTTGAGCATTTTAAATACACAACTTCCCAAGTTGAGCATTAATACTTAATTAATACAGATTAATTAATAATAATATTAATTAACATTAATACAGAAATACTTCCCAAGTTGAGCATTTTAAATACACAATTATGGATGAAATACATTGAAAATAAAGACAGGATTTTTCCTGCACATTATGATGGAAATAGAAAGAGTTTGATGCTGTTTACCAAGCTAAGTGAGCATTCTCTAGTCCTAAATAAACTCATTATCTTTGTTGTCCGCAGCAAGAATGACTTTAAAAATAAGTTGCCCTTACCATACTTTTAGTAGTTTGTATAAAAAATGTATTCACCGTTTTCTCAGCTATGGCGAATTGAGTTAGGGTAATGTTGGCTTGTGGAACTTAAATGACAGAATGACAAGTGAATCACCAATCTGACAGGTTTAGGCTGTTCTGCTAATTGCCACACATAATGTAATTCCAAAAAGGAAAAATACTAGAACATTCTAAGAATGGACATGTTAGTTATGGATAATCGATTATAGGAAATATCTTCAATATATAGTTCAGTTTACTTTTAATTTGGTGATTTGGTGGGACTTTCCCTCTTTTAGAACCAAGCCCCTCCAATTTTCTTTCCGCCCTACGTGTCCCTCTTTTGGGTGGATGTATAAACCTCCATAAAATGTATTATTTCGCTATGTCTATTAAAATACTGTTTACTTTGCCTGATTACATCTTTAACTTTTTGTTGCAAAGGGTCCATCCTAATTAGCCCTAATTAACTGCATTTTCTTATAAAGATTTGTATACAAAAAAAATAAAAGGAAAAATTTGTGCAATAAAAACCTACAATGGAGAACAGCAATAATCAAGACGAAAAGTGAACAACCTTGAAAAACAATCCTAACTTCCACAAGGAGGGGCATCTCCAATTGGGAAATACTCTTAGCACTGGCATAAAGCATCGGTATATAAAACATATTTTAGTTTTGTTTAGAGCAACAATAAAAAATGCACATAATATATTTGTTGGGATTGTGTCTTTAAAAACATGTCAAATTAGAAAAAAATTATTTGGCTTTTATGTCTATTTGTAGATTGCATAGGAATGAAAATAATTAATATAAATCCAAAAATGAATAAGTATTTCTCTACTATCCTAAGCTAATGGCAAAGCTACCACCAAATGACAAACCCATATCTGAAATGTAACAATTACTGAGGTCCACATTTGATATACAGATTGTAAAACTGTAGTAGTAATATGTTATTACTGTTGAGTAACCCATCTTTTATGGAAGTCTTTTTCTATTTGTCCACTTTTGTTTTGATACAATAATTCTTTGTAAGGTTGTTGTAGAACTTTCTATCTGCTAATTTGAGGGTATGTCCCCAACTTCCTAATATTCTTGATTTCATGCTTAAAATACTGTTCCTTCCCATCCTTGATGTATTAAAAATATTTAATATCTCTACTTCACTTTTTTTCTTGGTACAACTTCTCGCAATGGGTCTAATTTTTTTAAAGCTCTCGTTAGCTGGAGGGGATACACTTTCATCAGTGAACCTGGGTAATCAAGAACACCTGCAATGGATTTCTTAAAAGCACTTTGCTATTTGCTGGATCACCCAGCCTCACTGAAGAAATTGTATCTTCTCCAGCCTTAGAGCTTTAATAAATCAGGCCCAATGCACCACAAAATTCTTTTTGGTTTGCCTTCTGCCTGACCACATTATTTGGCCATGTTGAAATAATTTCTGTGCTAAATAATAATTTTAAGTGAGTGTTGAAATATCACCAAAGTAATGGTAACTGTTTGTTTGGGCTGTACTTATTATATTTTTTTTTTTACGGCATGCAAAAATATCGCTTTTAGTCCTAGTGAAACCAAAGAAACTTTGGAACACCTTGACTTTGTATTAAAAACAAACCTAACAAAGCATTTGTCAATCCTCACTCTATAACTAGAAAACAATGGTTTGGGTAAAACTCTACTTTAATTAGGTGGACCATGTTTGAAAATGTGAGGTTTACATATTAGGCATCTCCCCCCAAAAAAGTATGTACCATATTCTCCAGCTTCCGCCAGATTTCTGTAAGTGCTGGTGACATCACTATCCCTTATCTCTGGTTTGGGTGAAGCCGAAAAACCAAAATACTGTGAACTTTCCGAAAATTCGATTTTCATGGGTTTTGCAGGTGGAAAGCCTAGTGACATCATCCTCATCTTGGCAAGTATGCTGGAAGTAGGAAGCAATTTATACTTCTTTCCTCCAATATTCTTTTTAGTTTGCTGTTTTAATCTGGGGATGTGGGCTGCCTAATAAGTGGACCATGCAGTCATTTTTATACGATGTCTGATTTAGGTTAATTTATTTTCATGGCTGTTACATTCTTAGATTCCTTCATTCTAACTATATATGTTTTGTGGATAAACCATTACATGATTCATTTAGCAGTTAATGCTGATGACTCATCCTATGCACTCCTCTGTTTTAATAGTGTGTTCTGTAGAATAGACTTTCTGAAAAAGAAATATAGCCTCAGGTATAAAGACACATGAAAATAGTACAAAGCGGCTTGACACTGCTACCCTGAATTCTAAAACGCAACAATAGCACTTCTTTGTGGGCCGAAAACATCTATATCCAAAGAGTGGCTCACTGTTGTACCCTGGAGCAATGCATGTTATTCCGCATGATGATATAAATATGTAGCTTGAAATTGCTGAATAAACCTACGTTAACAATACATGTATTTAACAGTTTGCAGAGATCCAGTAAATAAAGCCTATAAAAGCTGAAATAGGAATTTAAAGGAAGCTATTAAAGTTTTACGTCTTCTACATTGTGTATTGTTGGAAAAGTTATTTTTCTATACAATCTCCATTTACAGGACCGCTTTTGAACAAAAGAGGAACTAAGTAATATTACTTAAAGTGTACCTAAACTCACTGCGGCAATCAAGACTTAATGGGACCGCAGAGCCTCCTGGGATACCTACGTCATGCATCCCTAGAGGCTCTGGCTGCTCCTTCTGCGCATACCCTGGTCTCGGGCATGGTCAGAATGGCCTTTACCTCCTAGGAGAAAGAGATGCCGATTTTACACATGTTCAGTGAGATCGGCTCTCTTTTATCCCCCCTTCACAGCCGCTGCGTACATGCGCAGTGCGAGATCAGGTGATGAAGATGGAAGTTTAGATCAAAGATGGCAGTGCCCAGCGCTTCCTCTGTGCCTAGAGGAATTACAGGACAACGTAGGACTGGATCAAGGGAAAGACCTGCCGTATTAAAGTTGTGTCATTTTTTTTTGTTTTTAATATAGTTCTGCTTTAAAATATGCTACATAATGGTGCCTGTCGAATTTGCCTGTTCTGGCATGGTATCGGCCCCTTAAAATGATTGGGCTGCCTTAACACAATATGCATTAAAATCTCTGATAATATACGGAGAAGCAGAGAAATTTGAATGCGCTTTCACTTAAAGGCCTTCTGTATCAATGGCCCTGATTTAATAAAGCTCTCCAAGGCTGGAGAGAATACACTTTCATAAGTGAAGCTGGGTGATCCAGCAAACCTGGAATGGATTTTCTAAAAGTCATTAGCTGTTTGTTAACAAATGTTTTCAATCCTGGACCAGATCCATTCCAGGTTTGCTGGATCACCCAGCTTCACTGATGAAAGTGTATTCTCTCCAGCCTCGGAAAAGCTGCAGAAAACAATCAGCGTGTTAAGAGATGATTATCAGGTTGTCGATCCCGCACTGTGCACCACCACAGTATGTCATGCCTTGTTTTTTCTTTCTGGCAGCAGCGTTGTTCACAGCAGTAAAGGAGATCAAAGAATTAGTTGTATGCCCACTGTTTAGCAGCTTGCAGCATTTCCTGCTTCCCTTTAGCCTCCACTTGAAATTTACCTTTTTAAGCATCCAAACACAGGCGCTAGGGCTTTGTGCAGCTGAAAGGTCTTTTAGACTATGTTCTGCAGCCAATGAGTATATTAGTTCCAGCTTCAATCCTGCCCTGCCATTGGCTGCTGGGACTTTACCTGTTGGATTTATTGTTGCTGAATCTTCTTGTTTCTTTACTCTTTGATTGTATGTTGCCTGGACTGACCTTTTCCTGTGACCCTCACTCTGCTTAGTCTTTGCCCTTGGATACTTTGGTGGACTCACCTGTACTGTGTTAAATGTAGGGTCCTGGTCTTCTCTGCCCTTCTGCCCATGCTTTGCCCACAGAACTCCTGGGGCATCTGTGTGCTGGGAGGCACCTAACCTCCTGAGGCTGAGTAGGTGAACAGCTAGGCATTAGATTGGACAATAGCGTCTGGTGAGCCTTGGTGCTGGACCTGGCTCTACACAGGGCAGGTACCATTCTGACACACTGTTTTGGACTAGATTTTTTTTTTTTTACGTGAGATGCATGTTAAACAAGGAATAGAAGAATACAAAAATGGTCAGAAGACCTTATTGCTACTTCCATTGATATGATTCTACATTGGTGTGGAGTTTCTTAAAATAAGTGTAAAAGAAATGGTGTAGTTTATATTAGATGATGCTATTTTATTTCTTCCTTGTACTCCTTTTCCATTTATTTTTACTTGGTCCTGCAAAAAACAATACAGTCGGTGTTCACATGGCTGATTGTAGCCTTAACTAAAGCTGCATGCATCACCTCCTAACAGGAAATTTCTGAACAAGGACATTTATGAAAGAATGACCAATTTATAACCAGCATGAAAGAAACCTGCTGAAAAATTTAAAACAACAAAAACATGTATATATGTATTTTATGAATATATGACATTTTAGTGATTGGGTATGGATTTGACTTGATCAAAAAAATAAAGGAAACTGGAATGTACAGGTGAAAAAACACTCTGGTTCTTCAAGCTGGGGAAATCTACCTATGTGAGAATATGAGAGTTGTCTTTGATACATGTCAATAAACTAGCCCGAGCTACTGCCTAGCATTCAATAAAGGATAAAACCTTAAGTGCAATCATTTGACCTTAGCGCTATGTATGAACAATTGTTGTGTGAGGAAACATTTGTTTGCTAGTCTATGGTACATCACATGTACTGTATGTGAGAATTGTGTGACAATGAATATCTTACTGGAAGCAGTGAGTGATCCTTACAATACAGATAATGCTTGCTGCAAACATTGATTTTTATTAAAATGCATGTGTTATATTTGTAATTTTATTTTAAGCTCGATATGGAGGCAGAAAGTATGCTTATAAATGAAGTAAGAAGGGGTAAGACAGCAGTCAGTATGTGCAGAAGAGCGGTACATATGCTATGACAACAGGTATTATGTATAGTAGAGCTGTACAGAGGGTATGATGTTGAATGTCTTCTACAGGCTGCAAATTGGCATTAATGTGTACTTCCATGAAGCGTTTAGTACAGGAAGGTTGAGTGACAATTCATTTTATTTTATTTTTTTGGCTCCGTGTACCTTTTCTCTGTTCTGTCTAAAGTTAACATTGGGAAATGGCCAAGCTGCAACTGCTGTCATGAAGCTCTGGTTTGATTGCTCCCCATTTCTTTCCTCTTGTCCCCATGAGCGGCTGCTGTTAGTGAGAGTTTCTGTAACAAAAGTTGGTTAGTGGTGAGGTGACTAGGGGTATGTGAGACAGAAAGGTAATAATATTGTTTTGTAATTTTCATATGTTACAAAACAATAAAAAAATTAAAATGCAACTCTAGGTGACCCTGTCAGCAATTTCTAAATCTCTAAACACAAGCCCAAAGACTTTTGATACATTCTCTTAAGCTAGTAGTACCTTTTTGTTTGTTTCAATGGTAATTATTTGTGAACAATGGATATTTACCTAACGCTCCTAGGCATCTGTGAACATGGCAATAGACTTCTCATTCAAAAAGTTTGGATAACTGACTTCTATACTTTATATAAATAGCCAGTTGATATGATATCTTGAAAGATGCCCCTGTATGTATTGTCAAATTATAATATAGAAATATCATAAGAATATTTTGTACCAGCAACGTTGTCATGGAATTTTTTTAACATTCACTTCATGTATTTTATGTTTTTTTTAGGATGGATCACGCCAAAAGCAAAAGAAAACCGTGTCCTTTAGCACAATGCCCAACAATCGAAAGATCAACAGCACAGCTGCTTGCATCTCCTTCATGATGGAGGGATGTGAGATGAAGAAAGTGCGCTCTAATTCCAGGATGTACAATCGCTTTTTTCTTCTAGACCCAGACATGCGTTTTCTACGATGGGAGCCATCAAAGAAAGATTCAGAAAAAGCTAAATTGGAAATCAAATCCATTCGTGAGGTGCGTGTTGGAAAAAAAACTCCAGTTTTAAGAAGTAATGGGTTGTCCGATCAGTTCCCAGAAGAATGTGCCTTTTCTATAATTTATGGGGAAAACTATGAATCATTGGACCTTGTTGCCAGTAGTGCTGACATTGTCAACACTTGGGTGATGGGGCTCAGGTACTTGGTATCTTATGGAAAGCACACTCCGGATGTTGTTGGAGCCAATCAAACAAGTTTAAGAACACTGTGGATCTCCTCTTTGTTTGAGATTGCTGATATTGAGAAAAAGGGACAGATTCCATTATCTAGAGCAATTCAGCTCATCAAGGGACTTAACCCTGGTATGAAGACCTCTACAGTAGAACTTAAATTTAAGGAAGTGCAGAAAGTCAGTGACAAATATGGCAGTAATATAACTTGTGATGTATTTGTAGAGGCCTATTGTGAACTTTGTACACGACCAGAGGTATTCTTTTTATTGGTTCAGTTTTCTAGCAATAAAGAGTATTTGGACTTAAAGGATCTAATGATCTTCATGGAAGTAGAACAAGGTATGGAAGAGGTAAATGAAAATACAGCTTTGGAAATCATCAATAAGTATGAACCTTCCAAAGAAGGACGTGAAAAAGGATACCTAACAATTGATGGGTTTACCCGTTATCTTCTTTCATCAGACTGTAATATATTTGATCCTCACCATAAAATGGTCTGTCAGGATATGACAAAGCCATTATCACACTATTACATTAATTCTGCTCATAATGCATGCCATCTAGAGGACCACTATTGGGGTACATCTGATATTAGTGGTTATATACATGCCCTTAAGATGGGATGTCGAAGCATTGAGCTTGTTGTTTGGGATGGCCCAGATAATGAACCTATCATTTACCTTGGTGTGTCTGTGGTTTCACAGGTGGCTTTTAGAAGTGTCATAAGTGTAATAGACAAGTATGCATTTGAAGCATCAGAGTACCCATTAATCCTATGCTTGGTTGTTCATTGCTCTGTTCGACAGCAGCGTTTTATGTCCCAGTGCTTAAAAAAGATCCTTGGTGAAAAACTTTACTTAGATCCACCATGTCCTGATGAAAACTACTTGCCTTCTCCAGAACAACTAAAAGGCAAGATTCTAATTAAAGGTAAAAAGTTGCTTTTGGATAATCCTGACTCAGAGGGAGATGTAACTGATGAGGATGAAGGCATGGAGATTGCTAGGAGATTGGGTCATGATAACCGGGAACATCTTAATGGGGCTGGTCACAGAAAGCTGCGACTCTATAGAGAACTATCAGACCAGGTGACTTTGTGCCAGTCTGTAAAGTTCAAGGACTTTGAAAGCTCTAAAAGAAACCAAAAATACTGGCATGTTTGTTCCTTTAACGAGGTTACTGCTAGTCGCTTTGCCAATGAGTATCCTGAAGATTTTGTGAAATACAATAAAAGATTCCTCTCAAGGGTCTACCCAAGTTCAATGCGAATAGACTCAAGCAATATGAATCCTCAAGACTTCTGGAAATGTGGTTGCCAGATTGTGGCCATGAATTACCAAACCCCAGGTCTTATGATGGATCTTAATACTGGATGGTTTAGACAAAATGGAAATTGTGGCTATGTCCTTCGTCCCTCCATAATGAGGGAAGAAGTATCCTATTTTAGCGCCAATGCTAAGGATTCTTTGCCTGGTGTTTCAGCTCAACTACTTCACCTTAAAATTATTAGTGGTCAAAACCTCCCCAAACCCAAAGGATCAGGAGCAAAGGGCGATGTGGTGGAACCATATGTGTATGTAGAGATACATGGTATTCCCGCTGACTGTGCCGAACACCGGACAAAAACAGTAACGCAAAATGGGGATAACCCAATATTTGATGACAGTTTTGAGTTTCACATAAACCTTCCTGAGTTGGCTATACTGCGGTTTGTAGTACTAGACGATGACTATATTGGAGATGAGTTTATAGCCCAGTATACTATCCCATTTGAGTGCCTACAGACTGGCTTTAGACATGTTCCCTTGCAGTCCTTAACAGGAGAGTTTCTTCCAAACACCACTTTGTTTGTCCACATCGCTATCACCAACCGAAGAGGAGGAGGAAAAGCACACAGGAGAGGCCTTTCTGTACGTAAAAGCAAGAAGGTTCGTGAGTATACATCAACAAAGACCACGGGCATTAAAGCAATTGATGAGGTGTTTAGGACGGCCATCCCTTCTCTTCGAGAGGCTACTGATCTTAGGGAGAATGTTCAGGTAATTCACTTTTATCTTTGCATTTACTCACTTTTTAAAAGCTTTAAAACCAGACCTTTTGTGGTTCTATATACATCAAAATAAAATAATTCCTTTCCGGTGCGTTTTTCTTCTATTATATTGATATATCCTTTGTGTGCTACGATTTTTCTTTCTTGTTCCAACCTTTTAATTAAACATAAGCCGAATAGGTATTAAAATCTTGCTGTGCTCTCTATGGGTCTAATACAGAGTTTCTGAAATTCTGTTCTGTAATTAGAACGTGCTAACACTGGATTATTCTGCAAGTGAAACTCAAGCCTGTCCCAAGGTAACCTCAGCAGCAGCAACTAGTGGGATTGGGCTGAGAAATGCATATCATTGATTGACATTTAAAGAGCACCTGTTTACTCAGGATACTAATTTTTCCTTTAGTTGTTTTGTTTAGTACAGACCAAAGAACTGCAAGGTTTGGAAAAGATTTCTAATGTTTATGAAACAGGACTTTTTTCTTTGGTTGAAAACTGTGTGAACTTTGGGTAAAAACATTAATTAGGGCCCTTAGTTTTCTAGATCTGCATTTTTTAGAAATCATTTAACTAATTTCTGCCATCAGAGCCTAGCAATTTACACTAGGTTTTTTAAGCTGTCTTGATCTTCAAATGCTGAGAATTGTTGAATAACAAAACCAGATATTTTGATAGGATCCTATAAGTGGGAAAGGACAACCACCTGATTCTTGTTTTCAATTAATTTTTATTATTCAGTATTTATATAGCGCCGGCACTTTACAAAGTTCATAGTCATGTCACTAGCTGTCCCTCAAAGGGGCTCACAAACTAATGTCCCTACCATAGTCATATGTCTTTATTACAGTTTAAGGTCATTTGTTGGGGGAAGCTAATTAATCTAACTGCATGTGTTTGGAAAAGGGGAGCAAACCAAAGTACCCAGAGGAAACCCATGCAAACACAGGGAGAACCTGCAAACTCCATGCAGATAGTGTCCTGATCAGGACTTGAACCTGGAACCTAGTGCTACAAAGACCAAAGTGCTAACCACTAAGCCACCTACAGGCTGTGTCAGTCTGTGACCAGTGACTGACACATTTCAGAAGAAAAAAATGATTGGTCATTATTACAGTTTCTTACCATATGGTCAGTTAAGATGTCCATGCCTTGGAGCAGCCATGTTCCACCAGTGGTCCTCCAAGGTTTGTTAGGGGTTCCTTGAACTGTTGATTGACAACCCATTTGATGCCTATGTAGTTCTTTGGCCAACAGCTGCATGGTTCTAATGATGTTTTAGGTAAGGCTGAATACAAGGCGAAACTCTTTCCCTTGGCCACCAATTTAGGAGCCTTTTTTTCAATGGCTCTGAATAAAATGGATTTAGTAGGGTTCCTTTAACACCCGAAAACTAGATCAGAGGTTCCATGAGACCTGAAAATTATTTCTAGGGTTTCTTAGGTAAGAAAGGTATAGAAAGTCCTAAGGGTGGTCTCCATGTATGATCCTTTTAAAACTCAGTCCCAAAGGGTTTAAAAAAAATTATTTAACATCCTGTCCCTAAAGACATTTAGCTAACAAAAAAAAATCAGTTATTTTTATGTTTGGAATATAAAGAATGAAACTTTGTAATTATTAGGGACAGAAACTTACTTTTGGTAATTCTGGGAAACCAAAAAAAAAAAATGACAGATTCTTCCTTCTAGAAGAGTTTTAGCTTTTTACGCTTAGGAATATGTTTATAATTGTTTTCACTTCGGACTCGTCCAGCTTTATTAAACAAAATGTACATGTTTTATTTTGGATTCAATTAAAAAAAATGTATGATTCATGAGTAAAGTTGATTCACACATTTTCCAACACTCAAACGCTAATCATCTTGGCTTTTGTTCATATTATTTGCATTGGGGAAATCAGGGAATATTGATCCACAGAAGGACATTGCTTCTTTTGTTTCTTTTGTACAACTCAGCTCACCTGAATTATCAAAGCCCAATGCATTTCCTGCAGGATCAAGCAATCTATAATGTAGATGTTCTTAGCCTGAAAATAGAAAACTGTTGCAGTCACAAAATCAACTGTTAAATTGCAAAATAAACACATTTTTAATTTTTATATATATATATATATATATATATATATATATATATATATATATATATATATATATTATATATATGTTTATTGTAGGGTTGTCATTAACTTTTTATATATATTTTTTTTTTGTAAGTCTACCTAATAAATAATAAAAAAAATATTAGAATTATTGTTCTATTAACCATTATTTATTTTGTTTTAGAATGCTTTAGTATCTTTTAAGGAATTATGTGGTTTGACTTCAACTGCCAACATGAAACAGTGTATCCTGACTGTATCTGCATGGTTTCTAAACAGTGACAGTCCTCTCAATGTGTCACTTAACCTCCGCTCCCAGTACCCACTTCTAGAGGCTCATGGACCAGTTCCTGATCTCTTAAAGAAAGTTCTTACATCCTATGAAGTGGTAAGTCTGCAATGTCCTATAAGACTGATATTTATTAGATAATTTGTTTTGTACTGGTGGTTCTTTTTTCAGAAAATAGAATATGAAATTAGCATAACATAATGGTGTGTTCTTGAAGTGTAATGCTGAATTTGAGAATAGGATGTTTTTCATTTGTAGTAGCCATTATATCACTTTTACAGTTTATATGAATTTCAGCTGTAATATTTCCTTCGTCTCTTAGACTGGAGTAATGTCCACATGGTGAATTCACTATAGGTGCGTTAAATCAGTGATCGCTTTGACATCTGTTACTTCAGATAACAAAGTGATACGCATTGTTTTTGAGAGGGACAAACCAAGCTTCCTTTGTGAAAAATATAATAATTTTTAGCCTTATTCTTTAATAACTATTTTTTAAAACTAGTTATAGCGGTCAGTTATAATTAGTTTATTGCTGTTTGGGGTTTTTAAGGGGTTACACCAAGGGTCTGGAAAATGACACCAATGACACCAAGGGTGTGGAAAAGCAAGTCCAAGTAATGAGGGTTTAAGAGGTCCAGTAAGACAATTTAAGGGGGTTAAAGATTTTGTGGTTGGGCGTTCCAGACAAACAGAAAACAGTTAACTGACATTACGGTTGACCTTTGAGAGCTCTTCACTTTCTACTGATTTCTCTTTTAATAAATGTAATTTCTTGCCATTAAAAAACCCTAATCTTGTGTTTTGCACTCATCTGTAATAGGAGTTAAAACATTCTATGATTGGCAATCTAATATCCATTACAAACACACACCCTAGAAATTAGTACTCACTATGCTATTATAGGAAATGCAGGTTGTATTTAGGTTCAGCTTATAATCGGTACTCTGGGATTAGAAGATGCAGGGTCAGCTGAGGCTAACATTACTGAGTGCAAAGCTCCTCTGGACAGACCAGAAGTATAGGGTACAGGGGAGGCGCATGAAGGAGCGCACCTACTCCTAGTATATAGGAGCACAGTGTCCATCATACATATAGCAATATGTAAACTGCCATTTTTTATTAAACTGTTCAAGTTTATCTTTAGTATTTGTATGTGCCAGCAGCTCAGGAATATCTGTTTTACAGATGTTTTTGACACAGTTACAACATAACCTAATAATTTTAGAAGCACTCTTTGATCAGCAGATCATTACAGTATAGCTTGCTTTGACTAAGCTTTGCTTGCTTAGAACAGAAAAAAAAGTTTTACGGAGTGGTGAAGAAGTCTATGATTACCTGCTTCTGGTGGTGTTTTAAATTAAACTACAGATATTGGGCCCGATATATTAAACCACTCCAAGGCTGGAGAGGATACTTTTTTATCAGTGAAGCTGGGTGATCCAGCAAACCTGGAATGGATCTGGTCCAGGATTGAAAATATTTGCTAACAAATAGCAAATTACTTTTAGGAAATCCATTCCAGGTTTGCTGAATCACCCAGCTTCACTGATTTAAATTGTATCCTCTCCAGCCTTGGAGAGCTTTCTTATCCTAAGACTCTGATCTCAGGTGATCATTGTCTTTCTTCAGTTTCCTGTTGTCTGCTATATGTAATGACTGACTTGTGAGACAACAGTAAGTGCAATGAGCTATGGTCAATTTAAGCACTATGCTCATGCTTTATCATTTTGTTTTTTCACAGTTCCTTCAGTCAGTTCAAATGCTAGGTAGACTTTACAATGTTCAGGACACAGAGGGTCTGATTTATGAAAGCTTTCCTAAGACTAACGAAGACTATCATGGGAGAACCAGCAATCCTAAAAAGGATTTCTTAAAAAATTTTTTTACTATTAGCAAATGGTTTAAATCCAAAACCTGATCCATTCCACTTTTGCTGGATCACTCAGATTCCCCCATAGTAGTCTATCTTCTCTAGTCTTAGGCTGGGTACACAAGTGCAATAATTAACGACTAACGACGATGCATAAACGAGTGCTGTACATACAGCACCGTCCTGCTCTATAGAGAGGGGAGGGGGAGAACGACGGAGTGGCACCCTGCTGCGCTCTCTCCACTTCAGTTCCATTAGGATCAACCATGGATCCACCAGGATGGTTGTATGGATGTACACACGCCATATTCTCGTCCGATATTGCCCCTGAGCCGATTATCAGATGAGAACAATAACATGTGTACATGGCCTTAGGGAGCTTTTTCCAAATCGGTCTCATTAGTCTACAGTAAGTGACACAGAGATAACCAGATCTATAACAGCGTGTAGCTGTTTGTACTTTGTGAATTTATTGTCTTCTAAACACTGATAAAGTTATTATAAACTCAGAATGGTTTTTGTTTGGACATTTTCACTGTTGGAAGTTTTAATTTTCCAAAGTCCTTCTGTTAAACAGATTTACTATTTGTTGACACTGTCAGTAGATAATATTTCAACTTCTTGTATCATGCCAATTTAGCAAACATGGCAGGAAGTTTCAATCAGAAATGTTAACATTCTGAGCAACTTTCCAAAAACCAGAAGGGACAGTTAGGGTTTTTTCCCTCTTGCTATTGCAACACACATGACGTGTTGGTGTACTGGGCTGACGTTCTTTTTTGGTGCTCTATGACTCCATTTCAAGAGTGCAGCATGCACATCTCTGTGACAGTGTATGTTGTACATGTTCAGTAGTTCATTCATATGAATAGGAAGCCCATCTAAAATGGAACAGGTTCTAATTGCAGCAGAATGTGTGAATGCAGAGATACCTATTATTTCACACAGGATGAGAATAACTGTATTGCAGGATTGGGAGCTGTTAATCATATCTCAGGGGGGCTAAAACATGATTACTGAGTTATTATTGAACATTTACCTATAATTTAGGTATCATAATGCAACTACCTACCAATTGCATTGTTAAACCTTAACTTCAGAACTTTAAATTTGGTGATATCTTTCACTTAACGTAATAGGTTTCCTGAGCCTAATTAAAACTTTGTTTTCCAAAATTACTAGACATCGTGTGGGCTGCTCTAGTGTTTATTACAAACCTATTTTTTTCTGTTTTAGAAACCCGGATTTATTCACTTCTGGATTAGTAAAACGCTATGTATATGTAGCTTAATAAAATGCCAAAAAATGTTTTGGGGTTTTCAGCAACCTAAATTTTGAAAATATCATTGGGCAGCCCAATTACCATAATAAAAAAACTGTACAATAAAGACAATCCTGCAAAGAAATTTCACATCTATACCAATGCTTTTTCAATAAAGGAACATTTGTATCCCTTGACCATATCAGAGAAAACTTATTCATATATGCACAATAAATCCTTCTATAGATACCTTCTGCTTTTTCCATGCTATCCGGTTTCAACCCTGAAATATTCCCTCTCTTTCCTCCCAAGAAAAGCTACTAACAAAGCTATTTTCTACAAATCATCCCTTTGAAATGGCCTTCAAACAATGGTTCAAAATTTTTTTTATCATTCCCCAAAAACATTTTTTTCCACAATAAGCTCATTCCTCTGAATGGGAGTGGTTGGGAACCATTGCTTGCATGCATCTGCACATGGTTGTGGGCAGATCATGGTGTGATTCCAACAAGTCATTTTTGGCCACAGAGTTTCTTTTAGGAGAACCACATATTGTGCAAATGTGTTACCAGCAGGGCGTTCTTAAGTGGGGAGCAGAAGTTTTTTATGTACCCGGAAGCAGCCAACCATACAGTTTTTACTGCAGGTATAAAAGGGTCCTTAGGGAGTTCAGGAAAGACAATTGCCTAAATTATTTATATATATATATATATATATATATATATATATAATTTATGTTTCTTTTGTTAAAGCTATTGCTTTAATTGTTTCTTCTAGTCTATAATAATTGTAATAAACTGCAGTAAATGATATACCATTAAAAAAACTTATTCCACCAGTACAAAAAGGCAAAAACCAGTCCATTTACTCAACTTAAGTATTTGGAGTATATACCTTTTTAACTCTCAAAAGCAGGTTCAAACAGCTTACATTATCAGTAACTATTAATATTTTATAAACCTTCTTACTGTAAATAATTTGTATTCAAATATGTATGGGCAAACATTCATATTTAATCATTACATATGCAGATATACAGATTAGCAGTTCAGACTAATATTTGTGCTATTCTATTCCTTCAAACAATCAGCAACCTAATAAAATGTGTGTAGAGACCAAGGATAATTTGCACCTTCAGAACGCAGTGACCGATCTCATCGATCTATGTTTATAATACTGAAGAATGGAAGAGTCCGTTAAGCCTAAATCAGCCCGTAATTGAAGAGCTGTGATGATTTGGGAAAGGCAGTAACCTGTACTAACAAAGCAGATTTCCCTTTTCATCATTTCAGAAGAGTCATGATATAGCATAACAATTTCCTATTCCTTGATGTGGGTCTCTGCATATTGAATATTTCTGCCTAAATAAGGATCGGTGTATACATACAACACCGGGAATTTCTATCATGCGCTCTATGTACTTTGTGGATACCTGGGATACAGATCACCATTTGACGTGCTGCATATTGATTTTGTAAAAAGCCTTTTGTCTTCTATCACACAGTATGTACTTTGCTCTTTACATCACCCTTCTTCACAAATGCCTAGTTTTATTAATTTGAAAGCGTTGCAGAAATCCCTTGTGAGTTCTTTCCCAATTGTATATTGAAGGTCGCTGTGTTTGTGAATGGAGGAGGAGGGGATGCTATAGCTGGAACACAGTGAATCAGTAAGAGAAAAATAAAACACTTCACTGCCCACCTAATGCAAAGTACATACATTATGTGAAGCTGAGAGAGTTTTACATTGATGTGAATGAACAGACTGCCATGAACACAGCATAATAATATGGCAATATAAAAATAGCAGGCTGTGTGTGGGGGAGTTCTGTCTATTCCTGTTCCAAGCATGTATTGTGCTTTTACTAATCAAGATAACTGGGATGGCCATGATATAACAAAGCCTGACCTGATGATACCTTGGAAGCCCAGATGTTTGACATTTCCTATATAGCAGGAAGACGGCATTGGACTATGCCAAATGGCACTAACCAACCTGTAGAACTAAAATCCATAGTACTACCAATGACTGGCAGCTGAACTAATGCTGAATTAAAGAAGATTTATTTCTTGAATGCTGTTTAAAAGTGTAATAAATGCCAGGTTAGGTGTATTTTTGCAAGCTCTTTGAATGAATTGCAAAGGTTTTATGTCCACCATATGGTAATGCAGCCTCTTGCTATGGACTTTAAATATTTGTGAAGCTATACTATACTTTAATAAAAGATTGACTTTATGGCTATTACATTCAGCCAAAAACACCTTTTTGGTAAAGCAGAGAAAGGGTAGTATCATCCTTTTCCAGGTGACAGGTGCTCCTCCATTTTTTTCTTTTCCTATGTGTCACTTGGTGAGGAAGGGAAGTCTCCCAAATTGAGTTACGAGTACAAAAACAACCTGACAGAATTGTTACCTTCATATTTTTTTAAATACCATATAAGATGTAAACTGTGCTACCAGTGCCCAGGGTTTTGCCATGATGTGCAAATTTTCTTGGCAGTGGTAGCCATGCTAGATCAAGGTGACCTCAACAATCACCCCTGACATTCTAGGGGGATGCACGTAATGTTCAGTATATGCAATGATAATTATAATACATTACCAAAATTCATGAAGTAATGCAGTCAATGTGGAAGACTGTGGACATGCTTCGGATGTGACTGAAGACTAGAGACAGCTAGAGATTGGGGTTATATGACATAAGACTGCCAGACATCACTGTTCATTATCAACTTTACATCTCCCACTGTTGGCTTCAAGCAAATACTATGGGCTGCATACAGCCCATGGGCTTAAAGTTGGGGACATTAACATATTAAGTAATTGTAGGCATACTTATTTTAAATATTAGAAACTTAGAAGGGATTATTCTTAGACCGTAGACAATTTACTGCCCAAATAACTCTTTATTCCTAAATATAAATTTATTTTGAATAATGCCTGCCTTAATTCCCATGGTGTTCTGAGTTGTAGAGACAATGGGCCTGATTTACCAAAGCTCTCCAAGGCAGGGGAGAATACACTTTCATCACTGAAGCTGGGTGATCCAGCAAACCTGGAATGGATCTTGTCCAGGATTCAAAACATTTTCTAGCGAATAACTTTGAAGAAATCCATCCCAGGTTTGCTGGATCACCCAGCTTCACTGACAAAAGTATATGCTGTCCAGCCTTAGAGCTTTAATAAATCATGGCCAATATGTGAGTAGATTCTCCTTTACATATGTATCTTCACACAATGCTGCCCCTTTTCTGCAGCTTTCCACTTACAGATGAATAAAAAAAATCAGAACATCAGTTTCATGACTCATTCTTAATATTCATAAGAGTTCAGGCATGTTATCCATATTTTTATTCTGTTTTACATAATTAGAAGGCTGCAAAGATGAGCTCATGCAAACTGACAAATTAGGGGACTGAAATTGCTGACCACCTGATAATACAACTTGCCTGTCCGTTTTTGTGTCTTTGGTATTTTCTTCATTTCCTATAGTGATTAGTTAAACTTAGAACTTCTGATCTGCATACTAGCTCCAGGCAACTAACATCATTGGTAGAGAAATGGCAGACTCCATATTGTTATAATAGTGTCCTAAGGATATAAAGAATTAAGTTACCTATATCTTTACATTTACAATATACTAAAGCTACGTACACACTTCCAATTATTATCGTTGGAAAACGAACGACGAACGTTCATGCACGATATATACGACCGATCGTATAGCACCGATCCTGCACATAGAGTTAACGACACGATCGTTCGTAGATATTGTACACACAATAGATACGATCGTTTGAGCGATAGAGGAACTATGTGCACGACAGGAAAGTGAACGGACGTTCGTTCATCACGCATGCTCTGAACATGGACGATCAACGAACGACCGTACACACGAACGATGTTCAACGATCGTCGTCCGATCCGTCGGTCCGGTCGTTCGTTTCCAGCGACTTTCCTCGTTCGTCGGCGTCGTTGGTTACTTTTTTACGAACGATTTTTTGCCCAATCGATCGTTCGTCGTTCGATTGGAACGATAAAAATTGGAAGTGTGTACGCACCTTTATGTGGTCAAGCAACTTTATGGCTAAATAAAAAGCAAAATGATTTTAGCTATAAGCCTACACATCTACAGAAGCCTCTGATTATCTCCCCAATATAGGTCTTTGACCAGTCAGTCAGGCAAAGATCTGGTAATTATTGGTATTGTGGAAGCTTCTAAACATTTCTGTAGCCCATTATTGATGCCTAATATATTAATAGACCAATATCAATATATGAGGTGTGGACTGATTATTGGAGACAATGATTTCTGTGATAATCCATCCTAATTCAATAATTCGTATCAGGGACTCCTTCAGTGGGGCTTGGTGCAAGGTCTTAGCTAAGTGTAGCTTCCTTTTCTGGGAAAAATACCAGCATTATAGTCGCTTACCTTAGCAATGCCAAGAAAGACTATTTTAATGGCTGAGTAGAGAAAACACAGGCCTGGTGGCAACCCTTCTATTGCAGTATGGGTGGTTGGAAGAGTACAGCACCCCAGAAATAATGAGTTGATGGACAGTTAAGTTGGGCTTTATATACATTAGAAAATAACATTGTAACCGTGTGTAATGACAAACATAGTACAAGGCGTATTTAACATATTTAAATGCTGAACAATACATTAACAGTATTAGAAGGTGATAGACAATTAGGATTTGTAATCCGTTTTCTGTTGACAGGAGAACCTTTTTAAATTAGCACATCTGGCCATTATTGCAATCCTTGTTCTTCAATGCTTTCAGTCATTGTATAGATTGTCTTAGTACGTAAACACTTATGTCATAGGTCAATGCTGTTCATCTGGGTCCTTGGGGGACATGAATGTGCCACAGTGTTAGGACCTATGTAATTAGCTGACAATATTGTAGAGCATCTGTAGTGTTTTAATGGGCTCCATGTGTGTTTACATGCATGTAATCAGCTTAATGTAAGTACTTTCTTTATCTCATTATAGTTAGCGTTTACCATCAGGGAAACATTTCCTGTTAGGAAAACAGTGTAGTGAGTAAAACCCAAAAGTCATATATGATTGCACTAATCTGTGGAATAAACGTCCCCTACCTGAAAAAATAAAGATAAACTCCTAAGGTATTCCTCATTTACCAAAATAAACCATAACCCAAATTTCCATGTACCCAGACCAGCATTAACATACATCTATAATGAAAGTGAAATCCTGTTCACTCTGAAAACCTATGAAGATGCATTTCATTTGAATGGATATTTGTAAGCAAATATTCAAACAATATTTTAAGTGAAAATTCTTAAATTGTTTAGTAAGTCATTTTTAATATAGGTGTGTTGGATGGACATAATGACATGCTAAAAGCCTATGTTGCGGACTGCCAATGTTGCATTATAAGTCTGAGATGCTTTTGAGCTTATTTATAATTCATTGATAGGTTCATTCAACCTTTGACCTGCTTCTAACCTGCATTTACCCTACTTTTCAGAATTGTATGCAAAACCCACTTGCATTGTGCAAAAGCTTATTGACACAGTTCATAACACAAGTTGACAAATACAGGTGGAATTACATTGATCTGCCTACCTCTACAACAAGTCAAACTCCAACCACGCTGATCTTCTACTACTTATTTTCTGTACAGTGTATATTATGTATAGGATGTGTTTTCCATAATGGAAACATAATTGTCCAAAAAAAGGAGGTGAGGAAAGTTGGGAGGATGGGTGGAACATCTCACATTAAGCTCACCTATGTTCCATGATTAGCCCTATAAAAGACCACTCTCTCTGCACCAGTTCACTAAAGACAAGCGTGTTGTTTCCTTTTAGACAGACTAGGAAAGGGCTAGTCCCTTAGTCAAATTTTGATTGCTATCCATGTCCCTGCTGGTTTGCCCATCTATTTGTTCTGATGGCCATTGAGGAGTGATCCAAAACAGCAGTGGCCAACCGGTGGTCCGCAAGAAAAGTTTGGTGGTGCATGGCTCTGGCCGGTGCGCCCCCTAGCAGGGTCAGGAGAAGGACCTATGTCCCCCGTATCTTTGGACACAACCCACCCACTGTTTGAGCCTGCGATGAGAAAGCGGGTGGGTTCTGGCATCATGACGTCACTCTGCGGGAAGTTTCTTTCCCTTTGAGTGACACGCGGTTCCCTGCCCATGCGCAGTCCGGAGTATGTAAATGTAGTGGTCCGTGAGCTCCAAAAGGTTGTCGACAACTGATCCAAAACATTTGAGCTGTCAGCAGAACAAGAGGTATGGGGGGACATTTTCAGTAAGGACATCCTTTTTTTTTTTTTTATTCTTTTTTCACACTTTTACCTAAGTTTTCCCGACTATAATAAGATATATTAGGCAGAGAATATCAAAAAGTTGTTTGAAAGAAAAAGGGGTAGGGGTTATCGCAATAGGTGTTCTTCTCAAGTGCAGTGTCTCCATTTAAACACATGCAACTATGTTCAAATAAAAAATGCTGTTTGACCTACTTTGCGCAAACTTCAAATGTTCTTCTATAGGACATGCTGTGTCAAAAGAAATGCAAGGCAATGCAAAAGAGGTCAACCTCTGAAATGATGTGTGTACTACTCTGTCAGATTTGGCTGACCTACATTTGGCATGCATTCCAAACACAAGAAAACAATGTCCATTGACACAGGCTTTAAAAGTATTTTGGTATGCAAATTAACTAGAATTGTTTTCATGTTTACCATCCCATGCTGACACTACTTTATTTGATTTGGAAATCTAGATATCAATGGGTTCTTGTGTTTGCTAGATATGAGTAATCTAAATATTTAGTGTTCAGATGAATTAATAAGATGGTGTGTGGGCCATGAGAACAAGCACACAGGAACCACATCTATGTAATGATAGTGTGTTCCTAGCTTAATATTTTTATTAATATTATTCCTAGCAAATGATTATTAGATAAGGCCTACAACTGATTATGGAGATCACTCTGAATAAAGAAATAGCCTCTGAAAACGTCACTCCTGATCCACTTTCATGGACCTTTGCCATACTGGCCCTCTGTTGTCCTGCCTAAAATCTCAGGGTGTTATTACAGCGCCAACATATTATGCAGTGCTGTAAATTAAATAGAGGTTGCAAATGACTGACAGTGGCACAGGAGGAGGCGAGGACCCTTCCCCAAAGATCATAAAATCTAGGAGGATGGGGGAAATATTTGATTCTTCCAGGTATGAGTAAGAATATAACCTCCTCCTACGATGCAGCACCTTACCCAAGCAGCCAGGTGTAAAACAATTATGTATCAAAGAGGATTATGTCTTTAAAAGTTTTTTTTGAGCGCACAACACTTTTCACCCAAAGATTATACAAACATATACTTTTGGCTCTGATAGAGCAGGACTGGCGGGGAAGTGTGGCAGAGATTAGCAGGATGGTGAGAAGGTGATGGAGATAATAAATAGGAATGTGGGAAGGTGGTGGAGATAATAAATAGGATGGTGGGAAGCTTTCAAGAAGCTGTCATCATTTGGGCCTGTTTACCCACCCTAACATAGTTTGTGTGTAGGCATTTTTAGGCTTCTTCTTTATTGTATTTATTTAAATCTGGACACGTGCAGGAAGCATGGACATATATGGTTGATAACAAAACTTAACCTACTGCTCCGTAAAGATTGTGTGTTCCCTAAAGCCTGCATTGCCTGGTCTAATGCCTGGTCTTCTTTATCTTTCAGTTCATACAAGCAAGCAGGACATTAATAGAGACTTCAGATGCAGTTTACAACAAAATTATTCAAGTGCAAAAAACAGGTAAGACATTATTTACCCACTTGTCTCACTCTTTTTTTGATATGAGAATCTCTTCATTGTGTAGGCTTTAGTAATGAATTTATAAAATGAACACATCTTTGGTTAGCAAACACCATTCTTCAAAAAACTATGGCATGTTTTAAAAGTATGTAGTTTGTAGTACTTATTGGATCAAATTTTGTTTAAGCAATTGCAATTCAACAAAAGTTAAATTGTAGATGGATCTATGGGCTGTTTCTGCTTATAGCATCTCCAAAGTTAAGATTTACCTTCCATAATTTACAACTTCATGTCTTCTTGAGAGTTGGGGTGTCCTTGTCTACCTTTCTGTGTGCCTGCATCTTCTAATAATTACTTCAAAATATTAAAATACTAAAAAAAGAGAGAGCAGAACACTCTGGTGGCCTCAGCACAGTCCTGTAGATGGTCTGATTGTAGAGCAAGATAATTCTTAAAGTGAACCTGTGCCCAAACTACTTACCAACCTCGGGTCACAATTAAGGTCCGCCGGTTCATTATTTGTTTCCATCCACCAACAAGGTAGTTGTTTATGTCTGTACCACTTCTCTGACCATCAACATCTTTAATAAAGTCTCTGGGTCATTTATCATCATTTTCTGATGCTACACAAGAGAAAGTGCTAATCAGAGGAAAGAATGAATACAAGTTTGTGTACTACTCACTATAAAAAACCCAGTAATGATAGCTAGTACCAATGTGGTGGCAATGTGCGTCGGTAGTGCATATAGCAACATTTATTAATAAAAACATGGGACATATGGATTTCCATCCCACCTATTTGACATTCAAGCAATACTAGTAACACAACCAGCCTTCTAAAAACTTTCCATAGCTTAGTCCCAAGACACTATTATAATTGCAAGCATGAATGTTTTGCCTCTGAATTATTCAAGTCTATTTTCTTTAGAACAAAATGTAAAAGATTTAACAAAAATGTGTATTTAAAAGCCACAATTCCTTTATTATTCTTCATGGTCTTAGGCTGTGTACACGTTAGACTTTTGTCATCGAAAGGGATTTTTCACGATCCGTTCCAACGACAAAAGACTGAAAGATGCATGAATGAGTGATATGCATACATCGCCGTTCTGCTCTATGGAGAGGGGAGAACAAGCAAGCGGCACCCCACTGCGCTCTTTCCCCTTCGCTTGCATTACAGTCGTTCTTGGATACACCTGGACAGATCCATGAACGACGTCGGACGGCCGCTGTACACACTTCAGATTCTTGTCTGATACAAGCCCTGAAACAATAATTGGACTAGAATCATCTGACGTGTGTACGTAGCCTAAATGATTAATACAGGTCTCTTTTTCCAGAATGTTCATATTAAAGATCACCTAGAGTTAACTTAACCTGCAGATTCAGATCTTTTGCTCTCTGTGAGTTCACGGTTTTATTTTTAGTTATACTGCTGAAGGTAATTCATCTAGAAATGCAAGCACAAATATTTTGGTGAGTTCAAGGTAATGTCAGGGGGAATGATACAAATAACTTCAGCAAATATTATATTGTATGTGTAACCCAACTATATGTTGAGTAAGATCTGCAATTAAAAGAGGTATCTGCTTTCAAACAAATGGCTTCAATTACATAGCAAAAGGGAAAAAAAAACATTAAATCTGTTACATATTCAGTGTTGCGGATCTAAACCATAACTGGATGACATTTAGTTTGCTAAACAATTTTGTATTCTACGCGATGTTTTCACATTTTATTTTATTGAAACGGCAAATCAAGTTTACAGGATACAAATAATCGAATACCAGATAAGTCTGACTAACACAAAGATAAAACAACAAAATTAAAAAAAAACTTACCGTACATACAACATCACACAGTACATACAACAACATTTTGATATATGAAATACACAGCAAATATTAGGCATGTGGCCTTTATACCCAACAACATAATTTAATCAAAATTTTACCTGTCCATTAATATTGGAAGGCTTATTTTTACTCCAGGTGGAGTGAACTTTAAAGCCCAAGAACAGAAAGGAATACAAAACAATCGGGAAAGAAAAAAATGTATGAGTATAGAGAAAGGATGGAGTGACCCAGGGACAGGAGAAAAGAAATGTAAAAAATACAGCCAGACCCCCTTCTTCCTCTCCAACTCCTCTTTTGAGTACAGCAAGTAAACAATTGTAGCCTCTTTGTTGGGTTGGTCCCTCTTTGGGGGGAGGCAGTGGTTACATTGTACTGACTTGCTTCCCAGTGGACCCCTTTCAGATTTTCCTGACAGTTCCGGTCTAAAATTCTAGTTAAGTTAAAATACCTGGGAATAATGCTTCATGTCGGGAAACCTCATTCCTCCCAACACCTAATTTATGAACATTTTTTAAGATTGAGGAAGATAGACTATAATAAGAGAACCTGGGAAATAAAGCAAACCTGTTTTTCCTGGACCAGATCTATTCCAGGTTTGCTGGATCACCCTGCTTCACTGATGAAAGTGTATCCTCTCCAGCATTGAAGAACTTTTTAAATCAGGCCCATTGTGTAAAACATTTGGAGCGATTTTCATAGTACAGCTCTTATTTTGAACTACAGAACAGTTGCTATGAACTGTATGTTGTGGAGATGAGAACCATTAGAAGAATTTAGTAGTTTAGCAAGATGCACTTGGGCTGGACTGACACTATTCAATTTAGAAAAAAAAATGCTGTACTCGCAACAAGAAAGAGGAAAAGTTGGATCTTTGTCCCATGAACTGGAATTTTGTGTTATCCCTATGTCTTTAAATGGCTGAACACATTTTTTTTTTTTTTTTGCATCAACATATTAAATCCTTCGTATTCCCCATTATTGTATTTTGCAGACACCCTTAAAATTCTTTTAGTATAACTTATTGTTTAAGCTTACTGTATATGTTTGGCTCTTATGAACTGACCTTGGTGTTAACTAAATATGTAGCTACCACAAGTCTAAATACTTGTGGTAGCTACATACAGCAACATTTTGTGAGGCCTATATTCACAGCAAAAACATATTTTTTTTCTTTTGTACTCAAGTATGAGATTATTAGTTTGAAGTTGTGCATTGGTGCATACAGGAAATACTGATAGTTTATTCTTCTTTCCAGTCCATGTAATGAAAATATTGCCAACAATAATACATCATTAAATAATTAATATTCTAAGAACACTCCTGGATGTAAAAATAGTATGTTCTAATCAGTGGTCCTGATTTATTACATTTCTCCAAGATAGGAGAGGATAGGCTATCATGGGAGAAACTGGGTTCAGCAAACCTGAAATGAATTTCTTAAAAATCATTTGCTATTAGCTAATGTTTTCAATCCTGGACCAGATCCATTTCCGGTTTGCTAGATCACGCAGGTTCTCCCATAATAGTCTATCTTATCCAGTCTTAAAGACCTTTACCTCCCCTGGCAGTTTGATTATGACCGTATTTTTCAAAGTCAAAACGGTACATTGTCTTAAATGTTCCGCCATGTCCCATTGATCACACTGGGGACACAGATGCCAGGCGGGCATTGCTGGAGGTCGCCGTGAGCTTGTGGGGACCAGGTAAGCCCTTTACAATGCCAATCTGAGTGTGGCTTCAGGTTACCGCTTTTGGTACTGAAAATTACCCCAAGCCACACACAGATCCTTGAATCTAATTATGAAATTTGGTAAGTATGCTCCCTATATACAAAGATATTGGCAAGAAGTGGAGGGAAAATAATAATAAACTGTGGTGGGGCAAGGTTCCCTTGTCCTTTCTGGAGCTGGTCCAACACAGGACTATTGGTAAAGAAGTCAGACACAACATGGGAGATGTCTAGTAAAGATCATAGATCTTCAAATCCTAATATGTACAGTATAAATGGGAATCATATTCCTATTCAAATTGAAATCTGATTTTTATAACCAGTGGTCATCAACCTTTTGGACGTCACGGCTAACTAAACTTACGGACTCAGGACTGTGCATGCGCAGAGAGCTGTGTGTCACTCAAAGGGGAAAATTTCCCCCAAGAGTGACGTCATGATGCCAGAACCCCCCACTCTCCAATTGCAGGTCTGAGCCAGAGACACAACCCGGCCTCCACCCTCAGCCTGCGATCCATACGGGGGACATGGTCTGCGGCTCTGGCCAGGGTGCACCGGCCAAAGCCAACGACCATCAAAATTGGTGATTGCTGTTTTAACCTACATCACATTGTTATTGTTTCTAAAGGCTGCATAGTCACAGATGCATTTCCAGACAGCTGACTAATTGAATTTAGTAAAAAAAAATAGGCAGCCAGCTTCCCTGTTCCTTGGTAATACATATCTTTTAATGTGTTATGGCTCCTAAGTGGTGACTAAAGAGTACTTGTAAACTGTAGTTACCATAGCTGCTTAGTGTGTGAGAGGGCGCTCTGGGATTAATTGGTACAAACACAAGTGTCAGTTTAATTAACTTTTTAGTCATTATGCTCTGATGTGTGGTGTGGGCGTGAGAGTTACAGGGAAATGTAGATTGTACAGAGAGAGCTAACATAAAATTTTGACCTGTAGTAGAAAACAATAATAAGATAATAATAAAAAAGTACACTTTATAGCTTCTGCATTTCCACAGGGTGAGACTATTTCATCGTTAACACTTTATATTGCAAGTAAGTGGTAGACATAAACTTCAGAAAGTGCAAAACAGAACAAACGTTAGGAGCCTATAAAATACCGGTCAGCATTGTGTGCCCTTTATCTTCATTAAGTCAGGGTGCCGACTTTTCAGTCTGCTAAAGACTGATGTTGTACTTGTTGCACTTCTTCATCTCTCTTGTGTTTGTTGCACACTATAACATTATCATCCATATACATCTTCTTTAATCACAGGTGCTTGTCATTCTTACTAAACATGTAGACAATAGCCTAGGCAAGTAGAAGAGATGCAGGTCATATATGGGGCGTATTTTCTAAAGCAATGGAGGTGACATTCACCAAAAAAGTTACATTACATTTATTTACAGGTGAATCACACACAGTAACTTAAAACATATAACAAGATAGACCTTGAGTAAATGTTTGGTGAAATTTATGTTCACTGCTTTTTAATATACCCTTACAACCTATTTGCTCGCCTAAATCATTTTTACATTTTCTCCTATTCTGCTTCTTTAAATATTTGATTAAATGTGTTAATACTATAATTGTATCAGACAATTATTGGATTTAACAGAGGCACACTGATATCTACTGTATGCAGCATCATAACAACTTAAAAGCATTGTTTTCTCAATAAAAGCTTCAGCTTGCAGCAGTGAAATTTTAATCACATAATCAGAACCATTGTAATTGGATTCAAATGTTTAGCGAGGACTTAAGCTGTCACCGACAGCCAAGTTTGACAGCTAGCAGCTGCGCATGTTGGCTGCTTACTGTCAATGAGATGGCATTTATAAACGTATTTTGGGCTTAGGGTGTTGTTAAGAAATGTAATTGAGAAGGGTTTAAATTGGCATCAGGTGTATTTAATTAAAATTGATACAAGACTAAAATGCAGGCATATAGCTGAACATTGATATTGTCTACTAATGCTGCCCCTTGTCATAATGTCATGCCAGTATATTCTCAGCCTCTTCCTACTCTCCTCCCATGTCCTCCATCACTGGACACTACACCGGAAAGAAAAGATTTCAGTGGGAAGGAGAAAAGTTTTTTGACCACATGCAAAACTTCCTTCATGGAAATATGTGAGATAAAATATCTTCACAAAGCTTTTCTTCAGAGACCCTTTGCTGTCTTGGTCCACCACTGGCTGGGCCTTACACCATTTTTGTTTGTAGAAATCTCAAAAAATATTTTTAAGGCATTTCATAAATTTACCTTCTGTGGATGTCGAGCAATCTACATTTGATCCCCCAGAATTGTGTATTTTTCTTTATGTACAGCCATTTATTGCATCTAAAAATCTGAGAAATTGCAGCGTTTTCGATGACCCAATTAGGGTAGTCAATTAAGGTAAAATTAAGGTAAGTCATTACTTGTCAAGGGTTGTTATAATTGGTATTTTGATCATGGAAATGCATGTAAGAGGCAGTTTTCCCACTGGGCGACTGGAGTACCATTAATAGAACTTGTAGTGAGGCAATGAAACTAATCACTTCCCAGAGAAGGGAATCCCAGGAGTTTCCATTGGGACTTTTTGTCAACAGATTGCAAGGTTTGTTTGGTAGCAGACATAAATTAGCAGCAGACGCATCTGCCTTTTATGAAACAAATCTGTTTTAGTTTGGGTGGAATGTATTTTTAACCCCATTTGCAGGCAATATGATCCAGCCTCTAGAAAATCTGTCTGGTACACGTGGCATTTATTTATATGCTGTGAACAATGAGCTAAGTTTTCTTCTATTAAGGGACAGAACAAACTGTAAAAACTAGCGAGTATATTTATGAAAAATGTGATTAAATACAAAGTTAAAGGGTTACTTAGCACCCCGTCCTGAATCCCTACTAATCTTATTGTACTAGGTTTTAGACCATTTGCCAGGCATGCATATAATGAAGAGATCTTTGCATTGTCTCCAGCTTCTTTCCTTCCCTTGCTACTCTTCCACCTGTCTTTCATGTATGGTGATGCCGTATCCTCTGCAACCTCCTGCAATATCCTTGTATCTGTTATTCATGGTCTCCCCAGGCCTTCATGTTTCTCTCTCCTTGTTTGGATGATGGAACCACTGTGACTACTGCAGGATTGTAATACTAATTTTAGCAAGTGCATTATAAATAATAATGGACATTCTGGACACCCTAAATTTGCCTATAATTTTAATAATTGTCCAAAATTTTTCATATGGTTCCACTGCTTTATTGTAAATATTGTGCAGGATCCCTTGTCTCCCACTGTCATTGCAAATGTTTGTAAACACTTGATTTATACTGGAAATGTAACAAAAACTAGTAAGGAACCATAAATCCCATAAAAATATATACCTACCTCCACTTTTAAAAATCTATATTCTGTAATATATACAGAGCATATGTAGGACAGTCCTCTGCACTCCAGTCAGTCATCTATCAGCTGTAACCTGCCATAGGAAATAGGAAATGAATTAGATTCAGTGGTGCACTATTCTAATCCGCTGTCATCTCCGCAGAGAGACTTTTGAAGATTGATTATAACATCACCGTGATTTACCCATTCTGTATTCCTACAGTTACACTTTTCGTTTCTGTGGATTTGGTTTAAGCCCTTCATGTTTTTGATAGCATTTTGCTTTCAGTCTGTGTTACAGTTTAATTGTAAAGGCTTTGAAACATCTTATTTAAATGTAGCAGTGACTCATAGTCTGAAGCTATCATCAAGCAGTGGAATCAAAATCCGACTCCTGCCCAAAGGGCTTATTTATTTGGTGGGATAAACCCCATCTACGCCATGTTCTGTCAATTTAAACACTTGCTGCATTTCGTTTATATGTTTCACGTTCTGCAAATTTCTGTATTCTGTCCTCCTAATGGTAAAGCCACGTTTATCACTTATTAAACATAGCATATCTCCACCATTCCAAAGATCTGCATATTGTAAGGGAGCAATACAAAGTAATGTATTTTGTACTTCGTAATTCTTCCCTTGAGCTGCTTGTAGAAGCTTTTTAATCATGGGAAATATTACTTTTTTGTTTTACTGCTGATTTGGAGTAGTAGACTCTCTGACTGTTGTTTATTTGGCAGCATTTCGTGGACAATGGTGGAAAGTTATACATATAATTTGTCTAGGGACAGCAATACTGTGTACTATTTCACATTTGATAAAATTGATACTTGGAAAAGTCTGTTCTTTTTATAGTTCATTGCCATTACTTTTATGTCCTCATTACATTTTTATAATGCCTGCTTTATCTCTTTCCAGACTTTTATAATGTCTTTTAGCTTTCTAGAGCTATATTTTAATGACTTACTCTTGGAGATGGATTCGCCATTATGTGCAGGGTCTATAGGCAACAGAAGCAAAGAGGCAGTTTTTAGTATTGACTGCACATTCTTTCCCCCAACATTCTCACAAAGACAGTCCAAAAATGAGCTTAATTACACATTGTGATAACATATTAAGATAGGTTAGCACCAGCAAAACGTGATATATAAAAAATGTGATCCCAACACGATGTGTTGGTGTGGGTGCCAATAGTTGGAATCCTACAGACTTCACTGATTGAATTCTACACCTGCACACGCTTCACCCCTTCTTTGAACAAGCTGCACATTACTTCACATGTTTAGAGCAGGTTCCGACCTGCAGCGGGATCAAGTGGTTCCAGCTGGCACCTACCATTTGCTCAAACCATAGCGCTGGTTCTTAATAGACCAGAATCTACAGATTTGTAAGAGTAGCAGCACAGAACTGTGCATTGACACCCCCAGTGATTCTCAATTGGACTACTGCAGGTAAAAGCTGCATGTAGCATCTCCTGGCATGAGGAAGCCGTAACCACACTGCCACCTTTATAGCCAGTCTGAACATAGCCTTACTCCCGAGTTGTAAAATCTCTCAACAACAGTTATTGTACTCTCACATCCTGCTCTTATACTGTACATTTTTTTAGCTTATTTTCTCATCTGTTAATCTCCTTTATTTTTCTACTCCCCTACTTCATACATGAGCCTTATTCCTCTGTATTTTCTATTCAGCTTCATACGCTCATTTCTGTACACTTGCAATTCACATGCTAATATCTCACCTATTCTTACTGTTTCTCCATTTCACTTTCCAAGCACCACCACCTCTACCACTGTATACCTAGTATCTTCCTTAATAAATCTCCCGCTACAACATTTTATACTTTACTCTTGCACTTGTCATTCCAAGCTTATTCCTTTAAGAGTATTTAACATATGTAAGTCTTACGCTTATGCTTCATCATGTTGCTGTTCCTTGCTTATTTAATATTCATTTTACTTGTCTTAATCTGTGTCTAATCCTCTAATCCATAATCTCTTTTTTTGTTTTTTTTCTCCCACTCCACACTTTTCATGCTCCTTCCTTTTTTATCTCTCTTCACTCTCTTAGAGTACACCTTTTGTTTATTCTTCAGCTACCTCTTAAACCTTAATAAATTTATTTTTTATTCACCACAACAAATTCACTTGATCACAGGCCTTTCATTTTTCCTTCTCTGTCCATTTCTTCCCTCCCCTCTGTCCATTCATCTGTCTCCTTGTTTATTATGATTATACACAGCAGACATAGCTGCATGAAAGATACAGATGTTTATAGAAATCTATCAATATTCATTTATCCATTATTAGATTGTCTGTCATTAGGCAATTACTTTCTCCCTGTCTTCCTTTCTTCCCTTCTTCTTCACCGCTGACATTGCAGCAAGCACTCTTCCCATGCCAGCCAGTAATTATGCTGATTATCCTAATTACTGTGCGTGTATGGATGTATTAGGCGAACATAAGAATCCAGTATGTTCTTGCAGAGGCTAGGCATTAACTCCAGCTACTGCCAGAGAGTTAGCAATAGTTTTTAAGCATACTACTAAATATATGATATAGTCATGAGGAAAAGAAAACACATCCACTTTCAATCCTGAGAATTTACTGATTGGGACATAATAAAGTTCATTTTGTTCTCAGCAGGATCTAGAATTATAATAAATCTAACCTCAGGTGTAAAACAACACATGCCAGATTTCACTGTGTCGATATTTATCTAACAAAAATGAAGCCAAATGGAGAAGCCATGAGTAACAATCTAAGTACAATCCCATGATTCAGATGCTTGTTGAACCACCTCTAGCAGCAATAACTTGAAGTAAACATATTCCGTATATATTTATCAGTCTTTTACATTGTTGTTAGGAAGAGCGGGACAGAATTCCTCCACAACACTACTTCAGTTGACTGAGGTTTGCAGGCATTCATCTATGCACAGCTCGCCAAAAGTCCCCCGCAGCATTTTGAGTGAGTTGAGGTCTGGACCTTTACAGGGTCATTGCATTCCCTGGCTTGTTTCTTTTACAGTAATTTTGTCATAGGTTTGCTGATATGCTGGGTATCACTGTTCTGTTACATGACCCAATTTCTGCCAGGGCTTAGCTGTTGCCTCACAGTTGACTCTATACTAAGGTAAACTGACGAGTTTATGGTTGACTGCAAGGTACCTAGGTCCTCTGGCCGCAAAATATGCCAAGTCATCACCGCTCCACCACCATGCTTACCAGTTGGTATGAGGTGTTTGTGCTGATATGCTGTGTTTGGTTTTCACCAAACATGGCGCTGTGCATTAAAGCCAGACAAATCCACTTTGGTCTTGTTTGTCCATAGGAAATTGTTCCAGAAGTCTTGTGGCTGGTTCACATGTAACTTTGCAAACCTTAGTCATGCTGCCATGTTCTTTTTAGAGAGAAGAAGTTTTCTCATGGCAACTGTTTCAAACAAACCAAGTCTTTTTTTAGTTGTACTCTAGTGAACTTTAACACTTACCAGACTAACTTAGGTCTGTAGGGTCTGAGGGTTTTTTTTTTTGCTGTTCCTCAGAGCATTGCATGGTCCCACCTTATGGTGAATTCTTTGGGACAAACACTTCTAGGAAGACTGGCAGATGTCTTGGGTGTTTTCCCACTCATAAATAATCTTTCTCACTGTAAAGCCACGTACACACGTGCAGTTCTTGTCATTGGAAAGGATCTTTCCCGATCCTTTCCAATGATAAGAACTGCACGATGCATGAACGAGTGCTGTGTATACAGCACCTTTCTGCTCTATGGAGAGGGGAGGGGGAGAGCGACGGAGCTGCACCATGCTGCGCGCTCTCCCCCTTCCCTTGCATTAGGATCGCTCGTTGTTCATCGTTCCTGGATCCGCCAGGACGGATCCATGGACGATGAACGACGCGGGCTGTACACATGCCAGATTCTCGCCCGATATCCGGCCGAAGCCGATTATCGGGTGAGAAAAATTTGATTTGTGTACGTAGCTTAAGATAATGGACTTCAAACTGTTTAGAAATAGCCTTCTAACCCTTCCCAAAGTGATGGGCAGAAACAATTGCTTCTCTAAGATTATTGCTGGTGCTTCAGACCTGCAAACTGAAAGCTATCTGCTTTTATACATTGCATTTGATTACCGGTGGTAGGTGTGTGCTTGAATAATTACACTTCTGCATTTTAGTTTAGTTTTGTTAAATAAATAATGGCATACTAAATTATAGCATGCATTGTTGTTCTTATACAATCTTTTGTCTATCTAATTTTGAAACCTGCTAGGAACAAAATGATTTTTTTATGACCTGATATGTAAAACCTTAGAATTGAAAGAGTGTACAGACTGTATTTCCTTAAATGCAAAAGACCTAATGATTACCCAATTATTAAAACTTCTTATTCACCAGAGGTTTTCCTCTGGTCAAGGATTCAGATTCATACTGTCCAAATATCCATATAACATATGGAATACATGTTGATGTTTTAAGAACCATTTTTCTACTTGTTAGGTTTTTAAAAAATTGTAAATACTAGTTTTTCATTGATGTTGGTTGGTTAAATATTACATTTCTCCAATATTCTAATCTATATCTAATTTCCCTGCTAGAATATCAAGTCATTCATGTTTCTCCTTCTTTTTTGGTTCTACATTTATCTACAATAGGGGCTTAGCCCTGATTTAGAAAAATGTACATCTTCCTGTACTAATTTTGTACATGTTGCAGTAATTATTTTGGATTATAAATTAAGATTTGGTTTGGATTATGTTAAGTAATTCACATGCACTAATGGAGAAACCATTCCTATATTCCATATTGTTTAGGCACAGAACCATGACAATGGGCCCAGTGACTATTTTTTTTTAATCTACTTCTTGCTAATATGTTGAAGATTTAAAGTAGAAGCTCCTTCCAAAAAATCTTTTCCAGTTCAGTTAAATACATTGTAAGGATTAAAGCAGATTTTTTTGTTCTGCTGAAATCCACACATGAATTCTATGTATCACTTCTTAAGTGCTAAGTGGAAGGGTCTGCTTGCGGAACTTAAAAGATCAGTTTCTGAGTTGTAATGAGAGAAAATGGTGCAAGAAATGGATGAGCAGGTATACAAACTGTGCACACAATGTTCCCGTGTTGTCATGGTTGCCGGATTTACAAGGAATCAACATGTAATTTTTTGGCAGCTTTAGAAATTCACTGCTGAAATAGTGTAAAGGTGTAAAGTTGTGTAAGTACATTAAAATAAAATTTTAGATATGACTTATGTTAATGAAAGAAATAACAGGAAAACTGACAGAGTGACACTAGGAGCGTTGCAGTGCATTTTTTTTTCAATAGGGTACTTTTCCTGCCTGCCCCCAATGCCTTTAAACACCCCCCAATTTGAATAAATAAAGCATTAATATAATTTACGTTACTGATAATATTCCATCAAAATCCTGAGAATGACCTTCTTAGAGGATTTCTGTTGCCTCTGGCTATTCTCACGAAATTTCAAGACGGCATAGCAGACTGACCTGGAAGTAGGTGAATAGCATTTGTTTTTTATTTGCAATATTTATTCATTTAAAAAATATTTTTTTTAAAGTCTGCAGGGCGATTTTTTTAAAGTTCCTGGCAGAGAAGTGGATCCTCTATTTGCATGGCAGATCCAAATCACATTGCAACATACTATGATGCTGCCAAAAATACAACATATCCTATTTTCATCTAACACATACACAGAGCAAACTGGTGTAAACTAGCACATACAAATGATTTATTTTGATTTATCTTAGCTTTGGACCTCATTGGTGAACCGCAGCAAAATGTAGCCCAGCACTTCTGGTGTGCTCATTCCATTGTTTTATGAATTTAAAGCCATTTTCTGTCTGTTATCTTTCCATTCGTGTACATTCGCTGGCTTACGTAGTAATGGCAAGAAACATGAGTTATGGGGGTGGATTAGTTTCCTATGATGAATATTTGATACATTACTTATGATAGCCAGCAAATGAATACGTCTGTGTGACGAATATAGAAAGGGAGACAGCGGCATAAACCATCATTTATGTTGAAAGATTACTTTATAAATAGCATTGCTCTGCAAACTACTATTGTTAAATTATATAATGTCACAAAGTATAGCAGATGGTAATATTTAGTCTTTCAAAGCCATTATTATTCTTCTGAATGCTCATCACTGAGCTTAAAACAAGCAAACATATCCACCACAAAGAGCACCATTTTTTTTTATGATAATTGCATTTGTTAATGGTAACACTAGTTGTCCAGGTGACGCACCTAAATATGAAAATAATATATCAGCAGTGGTCATCTTACTTTATAGAATTCTGGCCTAGCTGCCAGCTACCAATTTACAGGTTATACACCGAGCAGTTAAAACATCCGTACAGAACAGCTACTAACTAATAGAGGGAAAGTGCTGGTGCTGCCATGACATGAATTGTTAAGGTAAAGTGGTTTGTAGTTAGGTCAGAATGTTATTTTCCCCAATCCTTAACCACCTGAGCGTTACACTGAGGTCTAGATTTCTGTACCAAAAGTGATCCATTGTTTTTCATGAATTTGTTTTTTTAAATTGTAGACCTGTAACTTACAGAAATATGTCCGAACAGGGGTTCTAGTAGATATTATGAATATAAAAAATGTTTGAAACACACAATCATTTAAAAAAAAAAAATACTTTTAATAAAATTAAAGG
>NC_092860.1:26433611-26521294 GCF_032062135.1 Pyxicephalus adspersus
CCGCACACGCGCTGACGTCATCACGCACGCGGGGAGGAGCCGTCCGGTTTTTTTTTTCTCCGCCGGACGGCTTCTCGTTTCAGAGATCATCCGGCGCTGGAACGAGAAGGACGTGGGACGATCAGCGGGACCAGGTAAGAAGCCGGCCGGGCGGCGGAACACAAGATGCCGGCCGGCATCTTACCGGTCCCGCTGGCACCCGACGCTGGAGAGGGAGATCGACGGACGACGGTGGACGGAAGACGACGCTGGAATACGAAAACGACGCTGGATGAGCACAGGGGGACCAGGTAAGTATGGATGGGAAAAATCTCGGGGTTAACCATCCTAGCCGTTTTTTTTTGCCCGTACGAAGGTCGGGCTTAACGGCTAGGTGGTTAAAGTGGAACTTTCACCATTAAAAACACACAACTTTTATTGTGAAAAGCAATGGATCCTTTTGCAAACCATCCAGTACAGTAGGTCCCACGCCATCCCAGCTTCTCTCTTCCTTCTGGATGGAATAGCGAATATCTTCTTTCGAGGTCTGCTCACGTCACGTAATCTTGCACAGCGTAGGTACAAGATTGAGTGGCGTGTCTTCTTAAAAATGTAAAAAAAACACGTTCTCTGATTCCACTGCACATGCATCCCTTTTAACACATGCCCAATCGTGCAGAGGGAGCAGCTCAGTGTCTCCTGGGGTATGGGATCATTTTTTACTGCTGAACCGGTAAAGATGGAAAGGGAGGGTCCTCCCCAAAAATTGTAAAAGAAAGAAAATGCATTTTTACATTATACAAAAGGATTAGCCACCCTTTTGTATAATGTTGAAAATGTGATGATAGGTCTACTTTAAACATTGAATGATAAGAGGCCAGTGCTTTATAAGTAAATAGTAAAAATCTGTGGAGATATCCGTAACAGGCAGGTATAATGACATGGAATTTTGGGCTAAGGTAGGGAACATTCAATAGATAACTGTATTAATAAAGTTGTGTTAGGAATGTATGGAGGCTTTTTCTGCAATTACTAGTTGCCTGGCTGTCATAGTTAACTAATGGCCTCATAACTGTGTTCCGCAAACAAGCATGCAGATCATTAGTTCTGTCCTGCTTTACAAAAAGAGATTAGGGGAAATATCTTATATAGGAGGAAAGTATTGTAATTGTGTAGATAATAAATCTTGGTATGTCATAATTGGTAATCATTGTTTGATTGTTTTTAAAACTAGCAAATGTCTAAAAGTAATATCAGAAGAAGACTTCACATTTAAGTTGTACAGTTGATAGCTCAAAACGGTTATATAACTATCATATGAAATGTTCCTACCTAAAGACCACAACAGCCACCAGATAACAGGCTTATCAGTACATGATATGCCAAAAAAATGTTAATATTTGGTTAAATACATTAGTAAAAATACAATTAGTAAAAAAAGATCATAATGCAGTATGTTATCTACCAGGAAGACTAACTTTGCCATTACTCTTATTTCTCCATCCCAGCAAGATTTTACATAGAGCCATAATAGTTGAGTATATATGTCTTCGTCATGTTCCAGTAAGGACATTAAAGAAAGAAATGTGTTCTCATAAAATGAGTTTCTTTTACTGGATTACGATAAGGGTAACTTGATGTCAGTTTTCCTTTTTGTGGGGTTATTACTCTTAAAATGGCTCAAAAATGTCTGCAGCAATTGTAAAAAGTCTTATTACAGTAGCTGCAGCTCTGATATTATTCCCCCCAAAAAATAACCTTGCAGATAATGTTGTCAATTGTTGCTTACATGTCACAGCATTCATTCTCTGATGTAGCAGGAACATGTATTTTTTTATCTCAATCCTAATTATTTTATCTACCTGCAGATGAGGAGACGAGCAGTGGGAAGATTGGTGTCAGTGTTCCCCTGTGAGGCATGTTCCTAACCCACAGAAAAAGTATTTTGTTAGAAGCTTTCTGATATAACATGTCTTCTGGCAAAGGGTTAAGAATCTGTAACCTTCCCCCTTGTCTCTAACTGTTAATCACATACCTCCATCTATTTTTAGTGCCGCTCCATGTAATTCCCATAGCTTTTGTAGCATGAGAGATTTTGCCTGCTTGCCAAGTCTCATTGTTCTGATACAGGCGAAATGCTGGCAAAAAGCAAAGTTATCATCAATCCACTGTGTGTCGTTTAAATAAAAAAAACCCTGGTCTAACCTAGTTAATATTAAACATCTCTGCTTTTGACCACAACATTGGATACATTTTGTGGTTTCCCATTTTCCTCCCTTTGATTCATGAATAGTGATATACAACATTGAACAATAAGATCTCTCTTTATATAAACCAGGAACCTCTCACACACTTCTATATTATATTGTTATATGGTTTGGTATTTGTTTCACTAGAAAAGGACATTATCATCTTATCTCCTTCAGGAAAATCTTCAGCTTCTCATAAGGCGGTACCAATCATAATCACATCTGACAGTCTGAAAATTGTAATCATAAAGAATTTATATCTATTACATTCCTATACATTCAGAGGAAACCTAGGTACTTCACTTATCTAACATAGTTTCTGGTGTGATGAAGCAGAGAAGACTCTGTGAAACGCGTTACCAAGTGAAACTATCCTTTATATGATAATTATGTATTAAGTTAAACTATTCAATTTACCTAAACTGTGTATAAAAAAACATGTATTTACCCACCTATCACACTGATATTTCAACTCTTTTACATGTTAAAATTATTATTATTTTTTCATACCTGTAATAATTACATTTTGAATTTAAACTTTATCCAATTGTGCTATATAAACATAAACTAAAAATCCCAATCTTTGGTGCCACATTTTTTATAGTTCTCCTTAAAGGGCCAGATACCACAATTACTAATTGAATATTTTGTCCTGGTCCTGACCCCAGTATTGCTCTATTGTTTAACTTGGTTAATAAATAGACCTTTATGTGAAGTGTAAATAAACGTATCACAATATTTATTAAGTGTCTTTATAAAAGAACTTCTACTGAAATGTCCCTTCTGTTCACACAAACTCTGCACATACCCGGTGCCTCTACTTCTATGATAGGTCTATGGTAGCTCACAATTAGACTATGCTGGGCATTGTGGAAGTTTCTACATTTAAAAAAAAATCTTTATAAAAGTTTAAAAGATCAAAGCAAGAAGTATTTTATGACGTGAAACTTATCTTTAAAACTTTTTAGATAACATAGACCTTGTAATTTGAATCTTTTCAATTACTTCCCAGACCACATTCGTCCATTCCTTTGTAATGGTGCTCATGGAGTTGTATTCTATGTAAAACATAACTAAATTCTTCTAGTACAGGTCCCTGAATTGTGTTGATGCCTTTGTCTTGGAATATATACCTTATTGTGCACAGTGTACTTTAAATTTCAATAGAAAATCTTTTAGCAAGCTTTGTAATAAAAATGGGACTATATTTTGTTCTTTTTACTTTGTGAAACTTGAATTGTATTTAATGAAGTTAGTGGCAGGTCTGTGTGGGATCTATTATGTATGAATGATCCTTATAATATTTCATAATGGTCAGATGTTAGAAAATAGCAGCAATACTGTCCCACTGTATTACATTTTGTATGTCCCTAAATATATGACGTGTTTCAATAGTTATATCATTTGAACATAATGAATTCTTATGCCAGTATTGTGCACTTTCTGTGTATTCAGCCATCTTTTTATCCAATATATGGATCAGTTTTAGTCATCCGACAAGCCAGTTAATGGTTCTCCTCTAATCTTATGGTTTCTGATGCCAAATGCTGGCTTTTGCATTCTGAAGTGGAGGTGTTCAGATGCATACTGATGAATATGAATCGTAGAATGTGGGCTGTTAGCCTGCTTTGCCTTTAACACAAACTGCAATAATGTCACCAACACTGCACCATTGAAGTGTAGTGGAATCATATAAAACAATACTGCTTTGTAGAAGTGCTAAAGCTGCAAAACTACATCACCTGTTTTTTGACATTAACCATACTTTTCTCATTGTCCATTGTTTAAAATTAATATATAAGAAGTCTAACATGGCTGTTCAGTCTTGGCTGTGTTTTGTGGCTCCTACATGGTAATAATTTAGTCTTCCAGGCTTGGCCATTCTGTCTCACTGATGTACACATCCTCTCTATACCCTTGAGAAATCCTTTTATCAGCCACATTGTAAGGTAGCTTTTTATAAATGTTTCCTTCCTGGATCTTTTTGCCATTTCTCATATTAGGTATTGTTCATACAATGTAGTTTATACTGCAATTAATCTTCTATGGTCATACAATTTCCCTCTTGACAACAAATGCCTGATGTCATTTCACCCTTCAATTCACCGGTGATTTAACATTTTAGGCCCCCACATTTTTTTAAAGATACAACAGACAATAGTATGTTGCTGAATTCCATCATTTTAAAAGGATCCTTTTTTTCTATACATAATTTATGGTCTGGCATTTCTGGTGCTTTTATAAATTAGATATGAACCTTTTTTAATCGTCATAGTAAAATTGCATCTGAGAAAAAGAATGCATAGTTCTTTAAATTGGAATCTTTAAATAAACACGTAAAGGGAATAAAGCAAACATGTTATTTGCCAATGCAGAACATAGTGGCAGGTCCATTGTGATGTGTTCTTCCCCATCAACACAACATCAACTTTGCTATTGCAGACCTATACAAACAGATTGAAATGACTTCTCTTTTGAAGTTACTTTGGTCACCTAACTAGATGCTGGAGTGAGAGTCCAGCCAAAATGGCTTGGGATAGTAATTACAATGAACACCAAATGTCCGTTTCAGCTAGGGCTGTGACCAAAGCAGTTCAAACTATTAGAGAAGGAATATACAAGACAAATGTCATGAAGAGCAGTACCAAGGCACTTTACTAATGCAGGATTGCATAAAGAGCCTTATTTTTTAAAGCAGATAAAAATAGTGCAATTACAAAACAATGCTCACATAGACTTCCTACAAATCATAAAACCTGCGGACAACAAGCACGCAGGAGATCCTGCTAAACCACGTAACTGTCATACATACTACATTCCTCTCTCCTTGGCCAACTGCTGAATGTCGCTACTGAGACATTATAGGGTTTAGTGCTTCTTTTCCAAAGTGTGTGATCATCATCTAAGGCTATATACACACATGCAATAATTGTCATTGGAAAAGATATTTCATGATTCTCTCTAACGACAAACAACTGCACGATGCATGAACGAGTGTTTTACATACAGCACTGTTCTGCTTTATGGAGAGGGGAGGGGGGAGAACGACGGATCAGCACTCCACTGTGCTCTTCAATCTTAGTTTCTCGCTGACTATCGTCCGTGGATCGGCCAGGACGGTCGTATGGACGATGAGCACTGTACACACTCCATAGGGCAATTATCGGACGAAAACCATTGCACGAGTGTACCTAGCCTTACTCCAGCCAGTCCCTGAACATTAAAATGAGAAACCACACACTGATGTGATTATCTTACTATCACTTTGCATTCTTTCATATATAATGCTCTTTGCAGCTGTATTGATTGTGACGATTCTAACTCATCTAGTTGGAAATTTACTGTGCAGGGATCTGAGCTCAGGTCAATTTCAGACACTTGCATACTTGCATTTATAAAAATATGTTTGTGGGTGCATTCATGATTAAAGAATTGTATTATGTGTGCCTTTTTAAATCTGCTGGAAGTTCAGCTTTAACAAGGTACCAACTCCTACACATCCTATCAAGCGGCTAGAAATGAATCTGTAACAATGTAAATGTGTGCCCAATATATATATACCCTTGAGAGTCACTAATACATCAGTTGAATGGAATAAAAGATCTGCATAAAATAAATGACATTATAATAATTATACTACAAAAAGGCTGGAAAACAATTGCATGTTCTATTGCTCTTTAATGCACCATTAGTTAAAATGTTGTAAGATGAGCTGCTGAACAGAATACTTATCAATCATCTATGATCTCCAGAGACTGTCAGGGTTTAAAGATTTGCCCCGGTTTTTAGTGAACATCACTAATAATCCTTCTTTCAATGCATTGCAGATAGTTGTTTATGCTTTGGGTTAAAATTGAACGGTGGGCATCATTTATTTGTTATAACTGCCCCTGTTATAACTGTACCTGCATACATTTGGGTGGGTTGATGTCTAATAATAATATATGTCTAGGGCTGATTTTATAAAAAACCACGCAGCAAACAGCTAAGCAGTCTGGTTGGCTTAACTGCACCTTATTGCATTATTTAGGTAACAATCTTACAAACATTCCAGGAGACGGTATAATCCTTAATGTCCAGTTTGATTAAGAAGCAGGGGGCTAATCAAAAATATGTGTAAATGGCAGGATCAGGGAATGGCTGGTCAAGGGACTGGGGTTAGATAATACTTGAGCCTAAATACCAGTCACAGAATGTTGTAGATCCTATGCATGATTGCTCCTCTGAGGTGCAGAATTGTTTGTCAGGTCTTCACCAGAGAAGGAAGTTTCAGTTCTAGGAAAAAGTCTCTCGTGTACCATAAAATAACTTTACTGAGTTTGTAACAGTCATCATGTATATAAAAACATATTGTCATTTTTATTCTTGTTCTTTAGGGATGGGTTTTCATGAAGATCTTCATCGGATTGGTGCCAAAGAAGGACTTAAGGGTAGAAAGCTTCAGAAAGCCATGGAAAGCTTTGCCTGGAACATTACTGTGCTAAAGGTATGTATGAAGACTTTTGTCTTTCACTGTGTGGATGATTTCTGCCATCTACTGATAAAATAACAAAATGCAACCCGCAAAATGAGATCAGCCTGATAATCAAAGTAAAACTTCAATGCATTTCAATTGCACACATATTTTATTTAATGGTAAACAAGCTCATGAAACTCAATAGAGTTATTGTACTAATTCTAAAATGGTAATCAGAAACTCCATACATGAAATAACTGTTCTTAGCGGGTGTTTAAAAGAAACACTTCTAATCCCTATCGTGACTTATGGCCTTCATTTTCAATGATGAGCACAATCTGCAAATCCATAAAATGCAGATCAAACTGATCATTACTTGTTACCAGTAATATGGTGAACAGGACATTGGCATTATTCAGTATTTGTTTCAGTTGAACACCATTAATAAATGAGGTGAACTGATGAAAGGGAACTGTAGTCCAAAGTTTGCAGCTTTCCATGTATGCATGTTTTTTGTTTGTTCATTTACTGAATCATTTCTTTGTGCCAGAAGAACTCAGCAGTAAATATAGGTTAGAGCAGCGGTTGGCATCCGTTGGTCCACAAGAAAATTTTGGTGGTCCGAGGCTCTGGCCAGGAGAAGGACCTCACTTGGGAATGTGGTCGGGTTCTGGCATTATGATGTGACGTCACTATGGGGGGAGTTTCTTCCCCTTTGAGTGACACACGGCTCCCCGTGCATGCGCGGTCCGGAGTCCGTATATTTAGTGGTCTGTAGGTATGAAAAGGTTGGCGACCACTGGCTTAGAAGACAGAACTATGGCTCTCGCTGTGAAAACAGGCTTCCCAATATTCTTGGAAGTGTTGAATGCCAAAAACCTAGGCTGTAGGGTTTGATGTTTTAAGATGAATTACTTCTTTTCTTCTGTACCCTTTTACTACACCTTTACTGAACAAAGGGAATTATAAAAATATCCAAACAATACAAAGTTAGCAAGATGTTGTGAATAATAATATTAATACAGCAATTAATCCAAAAGGCAAAAAGAAATGTAAGCGAAATAAAATATTCACCCAGCACAACCAACTGGAGGGTACAAACCCCATAAACTTCATAAAGCCAGGTAGTGAATCTGGAAACAATGTAATAATGAGACATTAAGAGACATGGTTCATTAGAAAGTTCTACATGTTGGTGCCTCAGAAGTATTGAAGTATAGAATCTACATTAAAGCCAAGTAATATTCAATTAGAGAGGTCAGCAATGGCAACCTACATATTTTGTAATTTTAGCTGAACTTCAGGCATATATTTTTATTTGCACACCATTAGCCATTCCTACCTATTTGTGATATCCTGGTCTAAGCTCTACCCTAAGCTTTTTAGGGTCCTCTGCATGCAAATATAGTCTGTCCAGCAATGCCTATGTGCTGATACAGTGTGTGAGAGGCAGTGTTGTGATCGAGAATTCCCTGCCCTTGCTGAAGGTCACTATTCTGCAGATATGGTGTTCATTTCAAACATAGTCTGTTAAACTCAGTAGATTCACAGTGCAGTTCAGTGGGTTATATTACTATAAGTTTGTAATTCCTGTGCTACTTGTAGACCCGCATAAGCAGAGATAAGTGAATGATCATATCCTGTCTTCACTGCACTGACACACCTCTTGCCTCTGATGATCACATAGACTTTGAGCTCCTCCTCCTGGCCCCCAAGGAAAGATCCATTACATCCCCTGTCATGGGGCTATTAAAAGGGACCACACATTGCAAGGTCACAACAATGAAAAACATACCAAGGGACACCACACAGAGGGGGATAGTCTGAGGGTGCTTTTAAGCTGAAAAGTTTCATAAATAAATAGTTTACATTTTTGGTTTAGCTCCCCTCCAGAAAAATAATAATAAAACTAAACAATTTTGATAAGTTAAGGGTGGGGTGTGGGGGTCCACAATACAATGCATGGCATCAGCAATCTTACACTGAACAAAAGTGTTGTGTTTCTAGCTTTTTTGTGCACCACTGGTGCATCCTGCCAGCCTAATTGATTCATTGTTAGTGGACAAAAAGCTAAAAATTTTTGAAATGTTGGAATTTTCAAGCATATTTTGCAGATATGTGTGGCCTGCTAAGGCTTTTAAAATTCTCAGATCATTGTATAACGCCAATTCTGGTGAAACCACTGATATGCAAGCTCCGCATAGGTCCTGGCTCTATAATGTTTCAGCAGTAGTTCCCTATTAAGTGCCTCTACCAGTAGTCAGGAGATCTCAGCTGACTGAAGGCATGTGGTGTGTTTGGTATGTCATACAATTGTCTCAGTAATACATGGATCTGTTCCCTCATAAACAATGTTGTTCTAATGTGCAGATCCAGGAAAATGGCTTTATTTAGACACTGCTTATGGAAATCCTGTCTGGGTCATTTAAATGAGTCATTAAGCCGCTTGAACAAACAGTGTGTTTAAAATCTTGCGTGATTAAATATCAAGAGATCTAAATGCCTGCTGGTGTCTCTAGCTGTAGAACAGTTAGCACTACATAAATTATCATAATCAATATTCATTGGTCTGGCATAAGAGATTTCAAGGGGGAATGCTACAGTAATTAACTGATGTATAAGATATTGATTTTTTAAGGTGTAACTATGTCCAAAGATGTCCAAAGTAAAAACTCAGATTCACTCTAAAAATAGAGCCAGACTTATAAATTCAGTACTACCCCAAAGTAACACATGTTCATTTAAATATGGGAAGAATAATATGTTTGCCAGAAAAAAATGGTGTTATTTATACACAAATAATGACATTTTCATTAGTTTGTTTAATTTGTAAAAATGATAATATACTAATGTGTTTTAACCTCCCGACCGTTAATCCCGACCTTGGTACGGGCTTCAAAAAGTTACAATTATCGATAAACCCGAACTTTTTTATTTTCATACAGTGAGAAAAGTTCGGGTTTATCGATCACTTACCTGGTCCCGCTGCGATCGTCCATCGGTCCTATTCCAGCGTCGTCCTCCAGCGTCGGGTATCCTCTCCGGGAAGAAGAAGCCGGCCGGCTTCTTCTCCCTCCGTGCGTGATGACGTCGGCGCATGTGCGGGAAATTCAAACTGAAACTCATTCAAACACATTTTGCACTCATTCAAACTCCTGTATCCAATCCAATACAAAATAATTCAAAATAAATACAAAGTATGTAATTGGTAAATTCAAACTCTCATTTTGTATTGGATTGGATACAGGAGTTTGTATTCAATCCAATACATAATGAGAGTTTGAATTTTGTTCTCATTTTGTATTGGATTGAATACAAAGTCTTGTATCCAATCCAATACAAAATAATAGAAAATATATTTATGTGGTTTTGTATATAGGTATGTGACAGACACTAGGGAGGTGTTTTAGAAAAATATATTACTATACAGTATACCGAATTATCGCATTTTCAGTATTTTTCATTTATTTATGTATTCTTGTTTAAGCTGATTTTTGTGTCTTTTATTTAATTTTATTAAAAGTAATTTTTTTTTTTACATGAGTGTGTGTTTCAAACATTTTTTATATTCATGATATCTACTAGAACCCTTGTTCGGACATATTTCTGTAAGTTACAGGTCTACAATTTAAAAAAAAAATTTCATGAAAAACAGTGTAACGCTTTTGGAACAGAAATCTAGACCTCAGTGTAACGCCCAGGTGGTTAACTGGATCGCTATTTAAAAGATTTCCACTTTGAAAGATCGCCATATTTATAAAAATGAGAATCGTGTTCACCATTTATATAAAGTTGGTGATCTGTCATATAATCTTTTTATTGGAAAAAGTTTACTACTTTCAAAACACTATAGGTCACAATTGGATCCTTAGTATTTGTTTTAAATACCTTTGACTTCTGTCAATGCTCTAAAGAGTGGCAATCGCCACCCAGAAGTATATCAGTGCCCTCTAATCACCACTTGATGGTTGTGGCTAGCAAAAAGAGGAGCATTCTGTAGCAGAGGATGGAAAATTCCTTACTGACCGCCTAAGGCAATCACATATTCTCTGGATCAACACTCTCTAGTGTTATCACTGATAAATAATATTAGCCAGGTATATTTTGTGAATCTAGGAATGCATCCAAAAAAAAAACAACTGAACTAGCTAGAAATAGTTCCTTAGGGAGTTTGTTTTACTTTCTTGCATGTGGAGGTAAAACTTCTTTTCTCCATATACAAACACTGCTCCCTTGTCTTTTACAATAACCCCAAAGTGCATAACTATCATTAACATTATAAAAACAATATATGTATTCACACTTGGTGATCATATTCTTCTTGAAAGCCAGGGAATAAATTCAGTTCATCAAATCTTTTCTCCTAGCTAAGCTCCTCCATGCCATTTATTAGTTTAGCTGCCGATGTATTCTCCCCAGTGTATTCTCTGTATTCTCCCCAGTTCCACAATTTTCCTAAAATCAGACTGCATGTTCCAGATGAGGTCTTTCCAATACTTTATACAGGAGCATGATTATCTTTCTCTCTGAATTGTATACCTCTTTTTAGACACAAACTTTTTTTGTTTGCTTTTGCATGCTTGCTTGCTTTTACAAATTTGAAGCTTGGAATTACATGCTGTTAAATAGTCTTCACACCAGTTGGGCGCACCACTCGTTACTTTTCAGTAGCCATGCGGCTGTTTTTGGGTGGTTACAATGCAGGGGGCCACCACCTGCATACAGTTTCTTCCCAGCCAGCTTAAAAAAAAAAAGTTAAAACACTGCTATTAACTATTAAATATTATATCATATGATCTACCAAAACACCCAGATCCTTTTCCGTTATTGATTTCCAACCTATATCTGCCCCAAATGTATGCATGTTTTTAGCTCAAAAGTGCAAAACGTTATCAATATTAAACTTTGTCTCAAAACTGCCCAGTCAAACAATTCATTCGGTTGTGCTTGAAAGTTGAAGGCATCTTATAGGACCTTATCTACCTTTCCACTGTATAAATTGTAAGGATATTTTTATAGCAATGAATGGGACTTTTTTCACTGGTAGTGAAAAAAGTATTCACTGGTGGTAAATAAATTACTGTCAATTAAAATACAAACACCTGGAGGATTCACTTGCAGTGAATGTCAGATCCATTGGTTTGCAGGTATGTCCTTGTGTCCTCTCCAAAAACAGCAATGGTACAACCTCTATTTCATTTTGTTAAATGTTAGGTAGAAAAGATTGCAAGGTTCACAGTATGAATCAATATTAACTTATTATGGTCTTTAAGCCATTTTTTAATTTAATTAGAAAATTTTCTAACCTTTAGACCTTTTGTTGCACATTAGCTGTCTGTCAAATGCTTTAGCAAAGTACAAATCTTCTATATCCACTGCTACTCCATTGTCTAGGTTTTTCCTTATTTCCTCACAAAAAAGAAATAGATTTGTTTGGAGACTTTGGTCTTTAGTGTATACATGCTGTCTATAGCCTATAAAATTGTTTTCTGGGCAAAACTCTTCAACTGAACCCTCTTCAACGACTATGCCGTCAACCTCAACTTTTTATAACTGCTTTGTATTGTGGTTGACTAGGATTTTGTGGAGTTGAGGAATGGTTCTTAAATAGTCCTACAGCATTAGGCCCATGAGCCTGCTTTCATATACTGAATTGCTATGCATGGTGATATGTATCATGGGGTAATTATGATATATTATATAACTAAAAGTGGACAATGCATTAGTTTTAAGTTGGAAGCTACTATTATCTGTAAAGCGAAAGTAATTTCCATAAATGTCCTTGACTTAGCTGGTCTTTGAATCTCACAATAATGTATTTATAGCTCATGTGTGGACTGGGTTGCCTATTGTGTACCTCACAGACCAGGAAAACGTTGGAGTTTAGGCAAAGCCTCCTTTGGGACAGGCAGTAGACACCTGCACAAATTCGCAAGAAGCCCGATAGATTGGAGGGCAGGGTAATATATTAAAGGCCACAGTCAGCAGATTTTGTAACCAGCCAGATCAGTACTACAGGTACAAACACAAAGACAACCAAAGTCAGAAAAACCAACTACATAAGTGATGTATTTACAACAAGATAACAAGAAATGTCTCTGAGGATGTAGTATGTATTATCCTATACTCCCCTGTTTAAGCCCTGGCTGATATGTATACTACCCCAATTTCTCTAATACATATTTACCAGGACGTAGGTTTTTCTGCTGGTATTTCCAGCTCCTTGATTCCCAACAGACAACATGGCCACCAGCTCATCCTGAAGTTGACCTTGAGCTACATTGCTTATAAAGCCTGAAGAAAATGAAATGACACAGAACTTGCAGCTGATTGCAGAATAATTGATTTTTTGTCCTTCAGAATGGCATCAAGGAAATATAAGTGAAAGCATCCCTGCAAATGTCTATGGGAATCATTTATTTCAGTTTTTACACCAATAATGGATATGTCTAGGCATTAACCAAATGTATGCTATCCATACACTGTGTGTCTTGTGATATAATAATTTATTAAGCTGCTCACATTCATATTTTTTTAAAATAGGAAACCTTGCAACATGTCAGATAGTGGATGTGTGTGTTATCTTTAAAGTTTTCTCTTTGCTTGTGTTTTCATTTATAACGTTGCCGTAATTAGCACAAAGAATTTTCTTATTGTTGTGTTTTATTCCACAGGGCCAAGCTGACCTCCTCAAGCATGCCAAGAATGAAGCCGTGGACCATGTCAGGCAGATTCACCATGCAGGGCAATCCTGCGGGATAAGCCGGGACAGCTCTCACTCCCCCTCTCTGGATGTATTTAGGCCACGAGGGGCCCTGGAGCCCATCCCTGAGACTGACAGTGGGGGCGGCACTGGCTCTTGAAGATGCATTCTGATGCCAGCATAGAAATTAACCCCTTTGCATGGCAGAACCCTCTTCAGAATTATGCCGTGCAATGTGTTCCAGGTTTACTGCACAGCTACATGTTAAATATTAGGAACTCCATTGCCACTATCCTTTAACACTTTGCTGTGGAACATTTCCTATTAAGCCAACCTTTGAACTTCAGAAAACTGAGTAATTCACCGCCAGACTACTATATGAAGGCATAGAGTTTAATTTTTGTGCACTTACAGAACCAGCCTCACTTCCCCTCAGTCTACACCTTCCCAAAAACTGTGAAGATTTGAGCTTGGGAAGGAAGAGTGTATATTGCTACCTCTGATCACCTTCCCCCTGCCCCTCTCTCTGTGTAGTGTATGAAAACACTCGTGGAATAAAGACATTTGTTCTGATCTCATGTTGGTGGTGTAAGTGTTTTGCACTGAACCCCTTAGACTTTGCTTCGTCTAGTATATGGTGACATTTGTGGTGCAATCAGTGTAATTAAAATATAAACACATCCTAAACCAGCAATTTTGATTGACTGCTCCAGGACTCTACCTTTACCTTAGGCATAAAAATCATAAACACAGATGTCTTTGGAGCTTCCTGCTTTGTATGTCTTTAGATAATATATATTGTTTGTTCCATCTTAAGAGAGAGGATAATACCGGTAGCTCTAGGGTTTAGCATACATATGGAGTGTGAATGTGAACACTGGATGAACTAGCATCTCATGATGTCCCACTATTCAGATGCAAAAATAAAGTTAGTATAAGCATAATGACATTCATTATTCCTTTTACTGCTGTCTCCTACTATTACAGTTGAAACTTACTGCTGATACTGCTGATATCTTCATCCAACTCCTACTGGACTAAGTGCAATGAGACATAAAAGATCCAACAGGCCCCTGATGTCTACTCTGTCACTCTATAAAAGCTATGATTCAGATCCCCTTTCCCACTAAATTTCTATTACGTCAATAAAGTTAAAGGAAATAGTCAAAGAGTTTAAAATAAAAATGCAAAACCAAAAAGTATTTTCAAAACGCACACATACACTCCTCAAGGATGCACATTGCAATATTTGGATGAAAATGGATGAATACGCAACAAATACTGGATATCCTCTTACTTTAACAGATGCTTGGCTTCCCGCAATGCTGCTGCAAGGTGCCAGATACCAGGGGTTGCATGAATGCTGAATAGATCTAGTATGCGTTTCCAGCACAAATTGCTGCTGATTACCATTCAACGTCTTTACATTTCTGTTGCCTGGAACTAATCTCAGGGTATAAGTATTTTATATTTTGTCTAGCTTCCGTCATTGAAAGAGAAGACTGTATGTCTATGCACAAAGGTTATTGTTAGCACCAGAAATCCATTTCTCCCTGTACAAGTCATTGGGAATACAGAGTTAAATTGATGTAGCTTAGAAGGTGGTGGAATGCAGGTAAGAAACCCTGATAAAAAAATTCAGAAGCACTCAAACTCTCAAATGCAAACTAAATACCTGAATGTGTATTGCATTTGCCATTTACACAATCCTACATGGATTGCCATTCTCCAAATCAATAACTCTCACTTTCATAAACAACTGAAGAATTGAACAGTCGCTGAAGTTATACATGGAAGATTTTTAGATACTTTTTCCTGTTTTTTTTTTTAATTTGCTCATCATATTTTAGTTTTTTGCTGAATGGTGTATATGATGTTCTATCACAATAATTCATTTCAAGTAAAAAGCAAATCTACTGCTAACAAGAAATCGTGTCTATAGGTAGTTATAAGAAAAAAGTAGACATTTCCTATGTGGGGCTGGCAGTTGATCCAAAAACTCTTGACTGAGTTATGGTAAGCCTTAAAAATCTGATGCAATAAAGTCATGCTCTGTGTACCGTTTGGCATAAGCCAACATTTAATTAAATCCTGCTCATGTATGGGTGTTAGTTCATCCCAGCATATCAATATTGCAAGAGATCTCAAACTTGAAGAACCTTACAAATATGTCAGAGCTGTAGTGTCAAAGATTAGTTACAGTTTAAATATCGGTAACAAAGTTGCAATTTCTAAAAGAAGTGACCGGGTCCACTTTAGGAATATATATTTAAATATATATAATATATATAGGATTCTCAGTGGGATTAAAGTCTGGTTATGGTTGCCAATCCATGTTTGAATATGATGCCTCATGCTTCCTGAACCACTCTTCTACAATTTGAGCCTGATGAACCTTGGGAAGAAATAAATCCATTTAAAAAAATGAATTCAGGTAGTCAGCTGACTACCACATAGCATTGCTCAACCTTGACCTGGCCAAAGGAAAAAACCCAGACTCCTGTCACTCTTACTTTTATATGTTGTTACAAACTATCAATAGTTTCTGTTATATAAACTAAAGTAGAATTCAAGCACTATTCTATACCCTGCATTTTGGGCTCAGTTGTCTGGGAACAAGACATTTAACTTGCTTCTAAAAATGTTCTTCCTTTGTCTAGCTGAACATGAAAAGTTGTGCTTACCCTCTCCCTGACATATATGATGAACACCTGCCAAGCCACATTGTACCTGAAGTCAGTTCTGGGTATAGAGTAGAATTCTGTTGTTTCATTTTCACAAAATCTAATATAATTTTGCATTTTTTCTGTTAAGGAATCTAGATTAAGACAATATTACCTTCTTTGTTCACCTAACATTGAACTAATGGCTAGAACTCCCACATCTAAGAACGGTTCTTTTATTTGCATGCTTTAACTGCTCCATCACCACTGCCAGAACTTCCAAATCAACAATGTCAGCAGCAGCTACCGTAATTTATGCCATGATAGACACCAATGAGACTACTTAATTTACTTTGGACTATTTGGGTACCTTTCCCATCCAGCTTTCTTCCACTTGCCCTACTGAAGGTTAATAAAGGTTAGCTAAGGTTAGAAAAAAATTACTTAGCTTTTAAAAAAAAATAGATTCTCACAATGTGGCATGTATGTTGGGATTTGTCTGAAATGGATACAACTTAAAAAAAAGCCATCATTATCTATCGCCTGTTGTTACTTCTTCACCATTGCTTCTTAGTGTCCCTAGTACTCAGTAAAGTAAATCTGTCCTAACACAATTCATGACAACATAGGGCACTCACCTTAATTCAATTACTATGTTGAATACATTAGGATGTGTTCCCAACGTTTGAAGCCACTTGAATGAGTAGTGACTGACACATTACTGGACTCTCAGTATCAGAAATTTAATGTGGCCATATTTCCATAATGGCACCTATTGGTGAGTGTCGAGGATGGCAGGCCGGGGGAAGGAGTCACCATGAGAAATATTTTCCATCATTTTTACTCTCTGTGGCGCAATGTTGATATAAATAAGCTGGTATTATAGTGCTAATAGAGAAGCCGTGGGGGTTCTAGGAATGCAGTGCTAAAGGTTAGGTAGGGTGCTGGAAAATTAGTGGAATATGAGATCAGTGGTACGGAGCTGAAGAGTGGAAGGTAGCTTTAGAAGAGGTTTGCTTTTTTCTATGTGTAATATTCATCTAAATATATCAATATTTACTCCAGGCAGATTGGATCACCCAGTTTCACTGATGAAAGTGTATCCTCTCCAGCCATGGAGAGCTTTATTAAATCAAGCCCATTGAGTCAACTATAAATGGGTATAAAAAGAAATGAATCAAGATGCAATGGCCCAGTCAAAGTCCTGACTACAACTCAATTGTAGGTAAGGTATTCATGTCCTGTGCCTGCAAAACAAGCCCAAATCATCACAACACCTCCATGCCTAATAGTGGCTATGGGGTGTTTGCACTGATACCTTTGTTTGGTTTGTGCCAAATATGGCCCTGTGCATTATGGCAAAATGAACGATTGGCAACCGATCAACAATTATTATTCTGAACGATCGTAAAGTGCCAGATTCTGTACATGCTGTAACAATACGACTGTTCAAAGATAATGTACACACGCTAGATGCGATCGTTTTAACAAAGCAGGAGGTGACATATAGGTTCTGAGTTTTATTACAAAAAGAACGTGTGTACGAACAATCAGTCTTTTTCAAAGAATGTTCATCCGGCAGACTGCTCACTTACCTCTCCCTGCAATATGCCTTTCCGAGCCCTCCCAAGGAAAAAGAAAGTAGCTTTTGCTATGGTGTATGTGCTATGTGAGGAGCAAGATGAACATAATGTAAAAGGACAACTTGTGAAGAAGCGCAGCGTTTGCTGTAAAGATTGGTTGATGGACTGAGACACCCATGAGAATCTGCTACGGGAACTGCGCTTGACATCCCCAGGTGACTACAAAAATTACTTTCGGATGTGTGCTTCCAGAAATTACTTGCCGCAGTGGGACCTTTTCTGCAGAAACAAGATACCTTCATGAGAAAGTCCATAACAGCTGAACAGAGGTTGATCCCCAGGCTAAGATACTTTGCCACTGGAAGATCTCTGCAGAACATGAAGTTCTCCACTGTGATCTCATATCATCCCCGAGAACTGTGCCGCAATTATCGACAACTTGAAAGATGAGTACATGAAGGTAGGTACCCCATACAATCATTACACAAAAGAATGTACACTTTTACTTTATAGAAAACGTGATAACACATATACTAACATGTATATACTAACATACATTATTACATATACACACAGTGAAGTGCGGTGCAATGAACGTTCATCCACGATCACTGACCGACCGTACACAAAATAGCGAATGATCGTCGCCCAATCAGATCCGCAGAGACGGTCGTTCTTTTCTATTGACTTTCCTTGTTCGCTGGCGTCGTTGTGCACTTTTTTTAATAAAGATTATCGGTCGTCAATTGTTCGCTTGCAACGACGTTCATTGCACGTGTGTACGATATAATATGTCATGTTTTGTTGTTTATCTGAGGTTGTATTTACCTAATTTATAGATCTGCTAGTGCCAAGATGTTTTTTTTTTTTTCATTTTTACTATGTCCTGATTTATTCTGGAATTTCAGCACCTACTGTTTTGTGTCTTCCAGTTTGGCTCTGAAGTTATTAGATGCACCAATTCATCTCTCACACCTTCAGAGATTATTTTCAGATCCCTGTATTTTCACACCTTCCATGTCCACCCAGCTTTCACTGATATAATGGCACTATCACATCTCAGTTTAAAAAGCACATATCATGACAACTGTTTTTGCTGCCTACTGTAGCTTTGTATGAAAACAAGTTTACCTACTACTCAAAATGAATAGCCTTACAGTAGTCAAAACTGACATTGTCAGTACCATTGTTACATTGAGCATTCTAATAAAGACAGTTTTTCAAGCACAACAAACGGTAACCATACAATGGCATTTATTTGCTTACATTTGCTTTGATTTCTGGTGGAAGGGAATGTTTTAGGATATAGTGCTGAAGATAGTGCTGAGATTGATAAGAAAAAGAAAATTCAGGAGTATATGAATTTTTAGTTAGCCAATCCCATATATATCATTACAAAAGGGGGGTTTGGTAATGAGAAGTAAGCAACTCATCTTTGAAATTGGGATTTTTAGTTGGCATATTTTTATATATTCAGGAGTGGTTGGTACATTTAAATATATAAAACCATAAATAATAATTATTCAAAAATCCATCTCCTGATATATCCTCCATGCTCTTGAAAAGAACAACTTTAAAACAACATATGTGCTATCATAACAAGATGAACTATGCCATGGCTGCTCTAAAAGAAGCCTAACAAATGATGGTGCAGAATCTGAAGAAAAAAAGTGTTGTAGAATTAAGTTAGTGGTCTGTTTGTTGACCCTTTAAAATTAATAAAATATCTCTCCTAAGAACAGTTTATTCATTGGATCTAGAGAACAAAATCTCGGCGTCAGACCTAAACAAGGATAGGGATTAGAGGTTCAAAAAATACAGAAAGTTGTAGAAATTGGAAAGCAGTTTCTTGCGATTGAAAGGAAGGATAAAGGAAAAACATTTTAGGAAAGTCACGGCCTGACCTGTAAGGTCAATAAAAGGACCGATTACTTGCACTAGATTAGGAAAATGAAAAGGATTTTGGTTGGTACCCAATAAAAACATGGGCATTCAAAAGTCAGGAAGCATTTATAAAAGAACATCAATACCTATTTGTGTGGCACCTAACAACCATAGGCCTCTTGTAGTTATTAGTTGCAAGCTTATTTTCTTTAAAAAAAGAACAAAAAGTAACATTTCCTCACAGTAAGTATTGTATAGTCTTATGTTCATAATTGTCTACTGAAGCATTCCAACATCACCCAAGACGAGTATGACGGAGGATCTGAATAGGACCGGGTCTGCTGGTATTTGTGCAGGACAATTCAACTGTTGCCCAGGGCAGTAAAAGACTCCACTGTATTGTAATCAAAATTCCAGTAAAAATACTCATTAGTGTAATAGGGTGTCTTATCTTTATGCCCACTAGTGTGGTCAATAATATAACTAAAGAGACTTTTAATAATAAAAACTCACACAAAAATCTTGTGTAATCATTAGGACTTTATGTCCACCACAAATGAGAGTGTGCTAAAACCTACAGCATTCCACCTGCCTTGTTAAATCCTGGTTACATTGAGAAAATGTCTATTAAGAGATCCTTCACAATGAAAGTGCATCTTGTCCTGTAAGACGTTCCTCAAGTAGCCTGGAGATGGTAGGGGGCTAAATTCTAGCCATGTAATTATAGTCATCCCTTCCCATTGTCTACCATCTATTCTTAGGAGCTCTGTAAATGATATCCTATTTTAAACTTTAAAATGCCAGGACCTACAAAGAAAGGAACAAAAAAAATATATCAAACATCACTACCACGAAAGCACTAGGACAGAGAACACCATCTATATAATGAAGTGGCTTGTTCTTCTTCATGCAGAAGAATCGGCAAGTAGGCATACAACCTGCTGCAATTGCTACAGGCTCCCAAATCAGGAGATGGAATTTCTCAGCAACAAGGTAAATAATTTAATTTATTGTTAGATACAGTTAGATTGTGCAGTTTAATCCAATGTTAGATAACATTAGATTGCATCTCTATACTTTCATAATTTAGTAGTATGAGCTCTAAGTAGTAGGCATACCACTAACTGGGAGTCTTACTGTATATTTAGTTTACTGTAGTCCCTTCTCTTTGGGGTATATTTATAAATAAAATATTTAGCAATTTCTTGCTTTCTCAAACTACTTACCTTAAAACTTTGCATTAATATTAGTAATACCACCAATTATATATATATATATATATATATATATATATAAATATATATATATACACATTACATATGTAGTTCATTTTGAACATGAAATGAGCAAAAATTTGGGATATCCTTCTAATAAATAATTCAAATTGCTCCGTTTTGCACAACCTTAAAATTGATTGCACCATAATCTAGATGTAGGCATTGTAGACCTATTGGGACTTTCAGTACCTGCATTGCAGGAACAACATCCCATTCAGCCCTATGTGGGATTAGTGTGTCACTAACATCATGGGAGGTCTTTGCCATTGGATTGTTCAAGTAAGTAAGGACGTGCAGCAGGGTTGGCACAGCTTCTAGCATTAAGGGGGCCTGCCAGGTTCTTTAAAGTTTTGTTGTTTGGTTTAAATTATCACAGATTTTCAGTAATATTAAATGAGGAGTCAGTGAGGGTCTTTTCAAAGCTCCAGGTGGCCTTTGAAGAATGTTGGGGATTATTGTCTTAAAGCCATCCTCTTTTATCTTCAGCTTCTTGGCTGTTTTGCCTTGAAATTTTGAATTTGCTGATATTTATTGGAATCCATTTTCCCTTCCTCATATCAGCAAATTAAACTCACCCTCATGTTCACTATAGTATGGTAGTTTTTTTCTTTTTGCTGCTACTTTATTGTCTTTATACACATTTTAGGTAATTGGGAACAAAGTGTTAATTTTAAACTTCTTCATTGCCAAGTACTTGTTTCCAAAGGTGCTTTGAATGTCTAGATTTTGTTTATAAAACTCAGATGATGAAGTTTATGAGGGGATTGCAGAAAATCCTTATTTCCTGATGGTGGCTGCATGCCATTTATATTTGTGCAATAATACTACGCCACAATACACCTTTGTCAACCAGACCTTCCTTTGTCGTCTTATTGGCCCCTGGTTCGTGGGTAAAAGTTTAAATTGTGTAGTATAATTATATTATATATATTAATAAGCCATTGGGAGACAATTTTCAAAGGCTTTTATGGACAAATAAGATCATTAGCATTAGCGATCTTTCAAAAAAAAAAAAACAATTTTTAGAACATTTCACAATTTTTTGTTTCTTATTAAATTTATTATTATCCTTTTTTATTAAATTTATATTTATTATCCTTATTAGTTTAAAAAATGCACTTCTGCCAAGTTATATTTTTTTTGTACACATAGGCAAAACACATTCCACCAGACCCATATTACTTCCTCTGACCATTTTACCTTGCCTATATTTGAGTGTTAGAGAAGTGGGATGAAATGCTTGATTCTGCTATTTTGCCTCTATGTGAAAAAGGGTTAAGGTGATTCGCAGAAAAAATGTGTACTGGCAGAAGTGCAGTCTTTTTCCATTCTTACCTGAATTTTTTTCAGATCTAAGGACAGCATCCACGGGTCCTAAAATTCATAAAATTTAATGTAACTCTGTTCTAAAATCTGTAAATCTGTTGTTTTTGTAACACAGTTTCCTGTCATAGTGGTTTACTATTTGTCTTTCTCCTGTAATTTGTGCTATAATTCAGGGGGCTTACAATGTGCAAGTCATTATATAAGATTTATCAGAACCACATTGGTATGGTGGGGCAACAGCAAACAGAAATCTAAGAAAAGGAACCTTGAATGGGTTGCATTACCTGTCAGGGGATTTAACCATGCACTCTAATTTTTATTTAATAATTAGCTTAATGCATTAAACTCACAGGCTCTATGATCTTAACCTATATACGATATGATCGGTATATAACACACTTCAGTAGAGTTCTCACAACTTTACCATTACTCGTTAGTAAACCAGCATTAAAGAATTCCTGGATGCTATTTTTCCAGCAAAAAGTATTTTGGCTCTTTTACTGTTTGTCCATCCCAGCACGACTGTTATAATAGCTTCATAAAACAATTGAGGTTTTAATGAGTCAGGAATGTCTTCATGGCCAAACTTTGTAAAGTAGGGACATTCAAATGAATTCAGGGTTGGGAAATTTTCTGCCTTTGCTGTTCCCCAGGTCATCACTTACCCTGCACAACTAAATACAATGTGCAGATACAATAGACCTTTTTGGAACCTTTCATGAATTACAAATGGATTTTTTTCAAATCCATTCCAGGTTTGCTGGATCACCCATCTTTACTGCTAAAAATTGGATCCCCTCCAGCCTTGGAGAGCTTTAATAAATCAAGCCCTCTTTGACTACTAATCTAACTTTAAAAAATGGTATTTTGGACCATTCAGTGTTTGTATTTTATGTACTTTGGTCCTTTTTCAAAATAACTGTATGATCCTCAGAAATACTATAAGCCGTATTTCCATTCTAGTCTGTGTTCACTCCAAACACAAAGGTTTCCAAAAGCTAAAAAAATGTTAACAGAAAGAATTCCCATTGCTCTAACCAGACATTCAAACCAAAACATCTTAGAGAGAAAATGAATCAGCTAGTAAATTATCTCCATTGTGTGTACATTTTAATAAATCTGGTACATTAAAAAATAAATAAATAAATAAACTCCAATGAAAATGAAAAATTACCCTACCAGTAGAGCTTTCTCTACACTGCAAGCATTATAATGTAATATTTGACTAGGTTGTCACTGAAAATATTTTTTACTTGGCTTATCCCTCCTGAAAACTTTATCCCTTCATGTAACTGGTTCTTCTCTAAAACACTCAGTTCATCAAAAATTATCAAAGTGGTGGACAGAATAGCTATTTAGCCAATATCCTTTAAATATAGAGAAAAAAACCCCTACACAGCTTACATGGAAACAATAAAATATTTATATATAAAAAATATGTGTAAAACTTGTAAAATGCATCTAAAACCAATCCTAAATGGACAACAGAGCCCTGGAAATCTCAGCTCCAATATATACTATACCTGTTTTCTATAGAGACTAGACTCTTGGGCTTGCCAACCCTCTAATACAGCCATTCCAAACCAGGGCTCCCCGGAGTGTTAGGGATTCCTCGAACTGTGGTTGATTGACCTTCTATGTGTTGATGCCTGCACACTTCTGGGGCCAACGCCACTTGGTAGGGCCAACTGAATAGGTGAAAAGGTGGAGAAAAGAAGACTCTGATATAAACTCCAACTTCCGGGCTTTTATGATCTTTGATAACTTCTTATACATGCAACAACAGATATTTTCAGTTCCCTTACTTTGTGCTAGAAATATGTAAAATGTTTTAACATCCATGGACCAGACATCTGTGTACTTTATTTATATATATATAAAATTAAAAAAGTATATATATATATATATATATATATATATATATATATATATATATTAAGGGGAGGTTATAGTTATAGAGGGTATAGCAATAGAACTTTTTAAGTATCTAACTTGTATGAATAATATTATATACTATTATTATATATACTATCTTTTACTAAACAAATGCATTAAAAAATAGTAGCAGTTATATTTTTTCCACTATTAAAAATAATATGGTATAGGCTGCACATATTAGACAGAAAGTGTATTAGTTCTCTCTACACATTGTTATTGCTCTGCTTTGGTTTCTAATGGTCTGCCAGTCTGATTTGCTGTAGTTGAAAGCAATAGAGCCACCTGCAGGTAACAATAAGGTACTACATACTCTAAATAAAATACTAACCACTGCATAAATCAGAACTAAACCCCAAAAAACAAAAAGAACAAAAGACACATGCAAAGCATTTTTTACCTGTTAGTGGCCTTTTTTTTACTTACACTGCATGACACATGCTTTGTACCCTGAACAGCTCAAATATATATGTGGAAACCAGCACATAAAGAGTTAGACATAGGAGAAACATATGCAAGAGGTAAATCATCAGTAGCTATCCAATGGCCAAAGAGGATCATCATGGATTGCTATTTGTAGTTTCTGATTATGGCAAAAGCTCAGCCACATCAACTTTAGGTAGAATTTAGTTCATGGCTCTCCAACTCCAGTCCCCGTGGGCCAGGGTTTGCATACATTTCTAGAACTTCTTCTAGCACTAAATTTAAAAAGGAGTTGTTTATTAGGGTAATGACTGTTAGTATGAATATCTCAGCCTGTATATGCTTCCCAAGGGTTGGAGTTGGTCAGTCCTGGCCAGGTTCTGAGTCAGGTTCTCACATAAATACACTTCCATCGCTCTTTTACTATGGCCTGTTTATTTTTGCAGGTAAAGAAGACTTGCTGTGTGCTGATCTTGGCTCTTCTCTGCTCACTAGCCTTGATGTCAGACAGTGCACCAGACTGCTGTAAACAGAAGACCTGCTCCTGTCGATTGTATGACCTTCTTCGTGGGTCCGGCAACCATGCTGCTGGGATTCTGACACTGGGAAAAAGGAAGAGCAGCTCCCAGATGCTACAGACACGGCTTCAGAGGTTGCTCCAAGGTTCAGGGAACCAAGCTGCAGGCATCCTCACCATGGGAAAACGAGCCCAATTAACCTTGGAGAGACAATGTAACAATGACCAGTTACTGAATAGCTTGGCCTCCAGCACACAATCTCCTCTGTCCTTGTGTCCCACATTGATGGAGCCCGCTAACATCAGTAAGGGCTCAGCTTGCCAACAAGACCCTAACATGTAGCAGCATCGGAATCTCTATGTGGCCTTAACTGGAGAAAAGGACCGCATGCTCTATGATATATACTACTATACAGGGACTGCCAATGGTCAATAAACCTAAATGCAATTTGTCTCAAATAAAGAAGCATTTATGATAAGAATCATTCATCATTATCTTGCTCCCATACAGTATATTTATTATTTGGTTTAGGCAAGCTCTCCATACTGATCACAACCTGGATTCTGTTTTGAATGTAAGGCATTCCACATAATTACCAATTTCCAATGTAAAACCAGTGGGGGAAAAAAATCTTATTTTGAAGAATTTGTATTTATAGCAACAACAAACTTGAATTGTAGGTTTATTGTCCTCTTAATAGACCATGTCATTTTCAAAAAGCTAACGTGTGCAGCAATTTTATTGGAGTAATATGTTTCTTCTGATTAATTTAATTTCCAGGTCCAATGTAATTATAATTTACTTGTGGATATGGCATGGTATGTTAAGCAAAGTGCCCTGCAGCTGAGTTGCCAATACATCTTTTTAATTGTGTACAAATATGAATTTCAAATAAATGGCAAGCACTCTACTAGCTGAAGAGTAAAACTAACCACCAGTTCTTGGGCAACTTCTTTCCTAATGATTGTAAGAGTGTCCAAAATAAAAGGGAATAATATTTTATTGATGATTTTTCTGCAATGGTGGCAATGGATTGGTACCTAAAATATTATTTTTTATAAATCCGTTGCAATGATTTTTATCTGGAAATCATGTCAGTTACAACACTATACCTATTGCTGTATTCTCAGCCTGCGTTTAGGCTCCCTTAGGTTGCCTACCTGATAGATCTCAAACAATTGTGGCTTTTGGTTGTTGGCCTGCATCAGTTGGTACTATTATTGCAGGATTTCCAAATAAGAAATGATTTGCTTAAGAAAATGTTATATCTGATGCCAAACATAGACGTCTGGATTGTTAGAGACCACTTAATGCAGTAATCTAAAGTATGTTCCACTTTTTTTTTGGGTGCGGCACTAAATTACAGTTTTCATTTGTGCTCATTACCTGCTGGTGAAATCAGATATTACAGCACAGCCATAAAACGTAATAAATACTGTAAGTGTTGTTGTGTTTTTAATTGTTTGTCAAACTAATATTGTATAAAACACTTTGTCTATTTAGTCCTCCCTTTAATTCTCCCATCCACAGAAGAATATGATGATATTTCTGAAATCGATCTTTGACTGATTCACCATTTCTATACACAATTGAAGAAAGAACGAGGATCATGTCTTATATGGTTTAATGACCTTCTAATGTGTACATGTTTCTTTACACATGCTGTAAATTGTAAACTTTGTGATTGATTTACTAAAGATCTATAGACTGTTTACCGAGCAAAGTGGTCTTCCTAAAACATGAGTTAAGTCCTCAGAGACTCAAGCCCAAGTTATCTTGTAAAGGTTGGGAGATAAAAGTTGTCTGTTGACAGGGATGTCCCCCTTTCCATCTCCACTCACACATCTGTGCTGAACACCCTTTCCAATAAGACACTGGCACCTGAGCAGGTGAGAACCTCTAGTGTTTATTCCTCCAGTCATGTGTCCATCTTGGATACCTAGTAGACAGCTGGCCCTTTGGATCTGAAGTTGAAGGTGTCCAAGCCGGAGCTGACATACTCATTGATCATCATGTCCAAACACTGCCAAAGCAACATGAGGGCACTCATGTGGCTCAGAATGCTTGCTCCTAAGAACCCAGCTACATAAGGGATAAACTGCACAGATATGTCTTCTGGCTGCTCCCCTATCCACAGATAATGGCTGAGGATTGCAAGGAATCAACTGTCCCTGGCATAACCTCCTACTGTTCCTCCTCTTTATTTGCACCACCAACCCCTTCATTCCCCTGCTCTTTCTCCACTTGTGTTCAATTGATGGAGACACCATAGAGAGTGGGAGCCTCCCTTTCCCTATCTGCATTGTTGGGCCCAGCTGGCTTTGACAAGAAGCACAGAGCTTCCTAGTTCTATTAGTTGTTATTGTCCTCTTCTTCCATCATTCATCTCCAAGAACCACAATAACTTCTGTTCCAGCATACAGTCGATGGGGATAGTATCATTAATGACTGCCAGACCTCAGATGAATTTTTGTTGTTTATTCTAAATGGATTCAGATGGTGGTAAGATTTACAGAGTGTCCCCTAAATTTTAACATGTAGCCCATGACAGCAAGATATAAAATGTTTATTTCAAACACGTAGGGACGTCACAAATCAGCCTGTTTACTGTTAGTTTGTGTTGGCACTGCTCCTGGGTCCTGTTCCTATCAAAATATTTGCTAAAAATACGGGTGCCTGTGTGCTGACATTTGTGTCTCTGGGATGAGATGTTAAAAAAGAAAAAGGCCCTGAGGCTTGATTAAGCTAGGTATGCCACTGCCACCAACATTTAAAAAAGTCAGGAGGGATGATGAGCTGAGTGATTATCATATACTAAAGAATACCACATAGCATCTCATGAAATATCATACTCATCGGTAGTAATAGCTATAAAAATAACCAACCGGTGGTCCACGAGAACATTTTTGTGGTCACAGCTCTATCCCCCGTATGGACACAACACAGCCACGCCCCCATCACAGGCTTATCCTGCTTGCCAAACATCCTGGGGGGACAGTGGAGCAGGGCTATAGACACAACTTTTGTGTGTACCCCTCCACCTCTGGAATTTAGCAGGCAGGTCCGCTCCTGCGATGAGAGAGTGGGCAGGTTCTGGCATCATGACTTCACTCTGTGGAAAGTTTCCTCCCCTATGAGTGACGCATGCATGGCCCGAGTTTGGTGAATTTAGTGGTCTGTGAATTCAGAAAGGTTGGCGACTACTGATCAAGACTGCATTAAGCTCTTTATCAAAGATACAATGCAAACTTGGCAGAAAAGATATGCAATATAAGCCTCCGAAGAGGTGCTGTGAACACTTCCACAGCAGTAAATTGCAGCATGATAATAATAATTGCACAAAGGCCTGTAAATATAGTGACACCAGACAGTCCACCTGCTCAGTCATTTCCCAGCACACAAGGAAGAAGATTGCATTTTTTTTCCAGCAGCTGGAAGAAAACAAAAATAGATAAATTCAAAAGAATAATTCTCCTGAAAGTATGAACACATTCTGCATGTTTCAATTTCTCATTGCCACAGCGCTATGCCTAGAATGTAAATTAAGACTGAAATTTATTATCCTTTACGACTGTCATTACTAGAGAGCCACTAAATTATTTCAATAAAAAACTCCAGCCTAAACCAGGGTGTATTTTAACTATAGCAATAGGATTCTATCTGGATGATCAATGACCAGTTATAGGGTAGAGTGAACCCCAAACATTCTGTCAGTATTACTAAAATATTTAAGTGTCAGAATATTCAATATGCGATGTGCTTACCAAACAGCTTTGACATTTTTAAAGACATATTTATTTAATTTACATTAGTTTAAAATGATCTACTTGTTATAAGCTAAGATGCAGATGAACAAAACATTGTTTTTTGTTCAATTTTGTCAATAAATTTTTTTGTAACAAAATACAAGTAACAAATAGACAAATATGATATTGATAATACATGGGCAATCATGACAACACATGGCAAATAACGGGCTATGATGGCAACACAAAAGAAAGAATCAGACTCCTGACAATACAATAAACTGTCAGTGCTCAGATTATTTACATAATATACAAGCAATCAAGACAATATATAGCCAGTAACTGGACAATGGTGATAAATGAGCAAAAATGTTCCAAATATTATGTTGCAGTACAAAGTATTTATTGTTTGCTTACTTTGTTGGTATTTAAGGTTGGTATTGAATGGGCTTATTTTTTGCCTATCTTGGTATTGACATAACATATTGTTGTGATTTTGGCAATTTGCTATTAATATTTTGTTTCTTAGTTTATGTTTATTATTGAATTTTGTTATGTGTTTTCTTTTCATGGTTTATGTTTACTATATTGGCTTTGTTTCTTGCTAGGGCATCGGTTGGGGCTTGTTTGTTGGATAATTTTAGGGTAAGTACACTAGACCATTTATAGTGGATTTCTACCTCCCTGCCTACTCTATTTCTGAGAACCTGGAACTTGGAATTTTTCCTTCTTTTTTCACACATTTGATTTGTGGATGTGGTCCCTGTCTCCTAAGGACCTCTTGTAATGCTTCCACTTTATTGTTCCACTTTATTGTTTATTGTGGTTGATTCGTTTCTCCCTGTGTTTAAATATTGACTTTTTAATTTATTTTAAAATATATCCCTCTCATTTCTGGGGAAGCCTTTTATATTTTATAGCTTAAAGCCTATAAATTTACCTTCTGTACTCAAATGCATACTATTTGGGGACAACTGGACAACTGGGGTTCCAGTTATATTTGAAACATATTAGAATGTGCCCTCCTCCTGTATTTGTGTTTTAGTTAGGAGTGATGCTGTGTTTTATATGGATTTTTTTTATAATAATTTGTAATAAAAAGTTAAAAGATTTTATAAAAAAAAAATTTTGGACTGATATGTGAGTACCAAGTCCTGGTGACTAAACTCTTAGAAACGTTTATATGTCATCATTTGGGATGTGGACTGTGAACTGTACATCAAGAAGTATAACTAAACATATTTAAAAGACTATTGTTCTTTAATTCAGCATAGTAAGTGCTCTAATCCTGCACCTGAAGGTAGGTGATATTTGTGGGATCATCTTGAAGTCCATAGGCAGCATCATTTTCTTCCACTGCATTTTCTCTATTTTAGATTATGTGATATATTGCGGAGGAGGCACACAATGCTTCTGAAAGTGAATCAGTCTTCAACAATAAAACAAATTGTACTTTTCACTTCATAAAAGAACAAAAGCAAAAATGCTTTTCTTGCATTAACTTATCAAGCGCTGCTTGACAAAGCTGAGTTACATTGATTTGTATGGCTGAGTGGGCATGTTTTACCAGTAACTATGGTTTATGTACATAGTGGTCCCATTGTATTCAGCTTTGCACTGATGTGATCAGGGAGCCCCACAAAAAAATGCATGCACTAATCTAATATTTACATTGGCACACCAATGCATGGCGCACGTGACACCATGGCCTGATTTATTAAAGATAGACTATCATGGGTGATCCTAGATGATCCAGCAAACCTGGAATGGGCCTGGTCTACGAATGAAAACATTTGCCAACAAAATAGCAATTTTTAAACAAAATCCACTCCAAGTTTGCTGGATCACCCAGGTTTTTAGGTGCATAGAAATGCGGCATTCCAGCCTCCAGTGTTAAGAGGGATTTTTTTTACACCCAGGGGCTCCCCAAAACCTGAAAATAATTTTAGGAGTTGTTTAGGGGTAAAAGGGTTGGGAAAGGCTATTCTAACAGAATAATATTACTGGTAGACAAAAGATGGCCATGTCCATGGGTGACCCTTTCAGGTCATTTTGAGTGTTTATATGCATAATGTAAAATATTACTGTAATTATTTGTCAGGTACATTTAAGACAATTATCATATCTATTTATTCTCACACAACTAATTAATATTATAAATCATATATTGGCAGTGGATTCAGGAATATAAAGTCATGTGTTGTAAGGTCATATATTCAGTATATTTTTGTTATTACATTACATGTTTGCAATAAATTCAAAGGTCAGGCAGTAAACTTAACCAGTGTTTTATATAAGCGTGACATAATAGGATATTCTTGTATTCTGCTGGGAAACAAAATTATTGTCATTTAAAAATCAATTCACAATCTCTCAAAAGATATTGTGGAAAAACTGACTGCTGCAAAGGCTCTATTATTCTGTGCAATCCTATTTACCAAGCAAAGTAAAACATATATATACACAAACATTAGAGTTCATTTCCAGAGAGATCAGTAATTCAATTGTTCTTCTTTCCTGGAAGTCCATTTCATACAACTATTTCCAGATCCCTTTTTAGATAATAGGTGTAAGCTATACATACAAAACTAAACTCACACACACAACAACACAATAGTCAGTTCAGGAAACTGTCTATAGCTGTTAAAGCAGAACTCTAGTTCTATCTTTCTTTTTTGCACATTTGTAGATTGTCCTTTTCCGTGCTGAAAATGACTAGTTCCATTTCCTCGCAAACTTCCATACAACAAGTTTTAGAAGCTGCCGTAGGTGTCTTGAGTCCACCTAATTTTCTGTTTAATGCAATAAATGGATTACCCATCCATCTATGCTGTCTGTAAGCAAATCATAGAGTGGGTCTGATTTATTAAATCTCTCCAAGGCTGGAGGATACACTTTCATCAGTGAACCTGCATGATCCAGCAAACCAGGGATGTATCTAGTCCAGGATTGAAAACGTTTGTCAACAAATTGCTAGAAATCCATTCCAGGTTTGCTTGATCACCCAGCTTCACTGATGAACGTGTATATTCTCCAGCCTTGGAGAGCTTTAATAAATCAAGCCTAGTGTGTGAAATGCAGTGATGTGAGCTGTCCTTGCTGAAGTTTTCTATTCTGCTGTAACAATGTTTATTGCACACAGAATTCTGCCAGACTTACACCTAGTGGAGTCATGATAACCTAGAACAGTACCTCCTGTACTAATAATGCGCATAGATACAATACAAACAAGCCGAGCCTTGTGATTTATTGTGCTGTAGCAGTCACAGAGGAGAAACGATAAGAAAGGTTAGTGAAACACTATTTGGAGACAAGCACACAATAGGTTTTAGTTTTACCCAGAGCTCAGTGTTAATGGTGAATGGTAGAGATAAAGTGATACATGTCCATAGTTTAATATGGCTGGACAGTACAAGAACCATATATGACATATATATGAGTCATGTGCTCTCACCTTCTTAGATATCTTATATTTATAGATATTTTCAAATGTAAGTCATTTTTTTTATAACAGTAGTAGATGTGTCACATGTAAGTAGAGGGGTGACCTTCCATTAATCAAGCACTATCTGTTCAGATGGATTTAGGTGTACACAGAGAGGACACAATGCTAACACCGAATAAAAAGCATTACCTAAGGGGACACATGCCAAAATGCAAACCTGGCTTTCAAGTCCTATCACAGTAGAGGAGCTACTGAGAACAAATACAACAATCGTAGCCTATCTGTTACAACTCAGCATGTTTGCATTGGTATAAAATATAATGCATGCTATTTGAAAGCTACCAACACAAATATGTATTTATAAAGATACAAAAGTGGGATCCTATATTTATTTTTACATAATAATTTATTGTCCACAACGTAAGATTTTACCAGATGTATGTACATTTGGTTGTCAAAGTTTATATATATATATAAATATATATATATATATATATATATATATAAAATTGAGGGTCCCAAAAAGGTATTGAAATGGCAGGTAAAGTGTTAAAGGCTCCAGGGAAAGAGTGTCGTAATATGTGTGTATAGGTTTTAGAAGAAGACAAGGTTCTATAGGCCCCTGGAGCTGACCAAGGGAAGTGAAGGGTGGGTTCCTTGGCCAAACCCTTTTTGGCCAAATTTGGGGATATATTCACCTGCACTCAGATGCAAGGCAGGGAAGTGATCAGCCAGTGTGTTCCAGGCTGAGAGAGAGCCAGAGTGTTCAAGGCTGAGAGAGAGCCAGAGTGTTCCAGACTGAGAGAGACAGAGTGTTCCAGGCTGGAAAGGGAGCCAGTGTGTTCCAGGCTGAGAGAGAGCCAGAGAGCCAGAGTGTTCCAGACTGAGAGAGACAGAGTGTTCCAGGCTGGAAAGGGAGTCAGTGTGTTCCAGGCTGAGAGAGAGCCAGAGTGTTCCAGGTTGAGAGAGAGCCAGTGTGTTCCAGGCATAAGAAGGGGACAGAACTCCAGGAAAGCCAGCGGCCAAATAATACTAAAAAGCTGTGAGTTCACAGTACTGATATAGTGTTTCTGTTAGAAAGAGAGGGCACTAAGTGAGGTAGCCAGATGCCCAGCCGGGCCACTGTTTATTGTTTTGTTGTAAAGTTGTTGAGAGTGTGCTGTAACACCTGGCTAAATAAACATAACTGTGGTTATTTTGGACATTTGCTGTCAGTTGCCTCTTATGTCCCCTGCAAGCATCCTGTTACCATGAGCAATCCCCCTGTCACAATATGTCACTATATATATATATATATATATATATATATATATAATATGTATATATCCTGATATATATATGGTCATGCAAAAAATAAAGTAAAGTTCTGGAACAATGAGATATCTAGCTAAAATGCATAGTGCTTTGATTTGCAAAAACCAAAACACAACCCATTAGCACAGATTTATACCAACCGTTGTTGTGGAGCAGGATTATTTTTAAGAAGTCTATTCCAGGTTTGCTGAATTACCCAGGTTCTCTGTGATAGCCTAGTTTCTCCAGTCTTGGAGAGCTTTATTAAATCAGGCCAATTGAGTTGATCACAAACTACTCTGCACACCAAAGTAATTCAAAGGCCATCTGGGTAACATCTAAAGCTTTGTCGAAATTGAGTCATGCAACAGAACAATGATCACAGTCACACAAGCAGCTTCTGAAAAAGAAAAGAGGTGTTATGGTATTGGCCTAGTCAAAGTTCGGACCTCAACCCGATTGAAATACTGTGGCAGGACCTTGAGAGAGCTACTTCAAGTTATTGCTGCCTAAAGCGGCTCTACATAGGGTGTACCCATGTTGGCTTTATTTTTGTATGACATCTGTTGGAAATATTGGAATTGTTTGTGTGTTGATTTACATTGGATGTTAAATTGAAATAATTGTAAAACATGCAAGGACCAGATAACTTTTTATTTTGTCCATTATACATAAAATTTTAGAATGGAAAGGTGTGCTTTTTTTCTCATCACTGCATATCTTTAAAATGAACAAGCAACAAACTTCCAGTCAGCACTTGAATACTGATAATGCGTGCCTTTGCTGTGTCCTCTAGTTTTCATTGTTGTCATTGTTGTAGAATCAATTCCATTTAATAAGTCATTTGCAAACATTCAGATGCAGTTCAGATACATTTACTGGCAGCGGCAATTCTGACAAATGCCAGAGAAAACAGTAATGTGATGTTTCTTTTCTTTGGGGTTTGAGACATCATGAATACGCAGGTGGCTTCTTTATATCAAACAAGTCCATATTATGTTGAAATGAAAATTAAATATAACTCTATCTAATAGGGACATGAACTGCAAAACATTTTTTAAAGGTTATCAAGAGACAATCCCCCTGAAGTGATCGCTGGGTTAACATGCTATTTAAAAAAAATGATCTCCCCATTAAGGTGATGTGACTATTGGAAGACCCATTGTACATATGGAGGGGGATCTTTTGCCAGGTGGCTGCAGACATCTCGTCCTGCCACTATTCACCAACGAAAAAAAAGAGTCCAATAACCCGGAGTAACCTGGGAATCCTTGGGATATTACTTCTCATCTTTTCCCTTCCTATATAAGGTCACCTTCAACAACCTCACTAAGATTTGTAATTATCAATATGTATCTAGTACAAGTGTAAATCAAACCAGATATAAAGTGTAATAGGATCCTCAAATAAAAAAAAAAAACAGGCTCTAATATATATCACATTTCTGGATGACGTTCAACCGGTTTGAAACAATTTTTTCATGATAAAAAGACCTTCTTTTCCCTGCCCACCATAATCATCTCAAAGTAACAGTGGTCTCAATATCCCCTGAGGAAGCAAATATGCAAAATGCGTTGGGCATGAGACATGCAGATATCATTATTGTTTGATCTAAAATTTAATGGTCTTAACAATTGAGCTTCATTATCTGGATGTAAGAAGCTCAAATAGCATTACTGCTTACAAAATCAATGGTACCTGTATGATTATAACTGTTATTGTATAGTAATTTTCTGTTTTAACTCTTTGTGTATGATTTGAAATAAAGTAGTTTATGATCTTAACAGTACCGAAATGCCATAAAAAGCCACTTTCTTTCACTCCATAATATCTATTACTTTATTGGCTTGGCAGCTACCAAAGTAGCAACTTTTTGGTTTTTCCTCTGGAACACACTCTCTCGCATTACTTTAGAGGGACATTCTGTTACAAAGGCCTGGGAAGTGTCCAAGCCAACACTTGCTAATACCTATGATGCGTATTTCATTGCATGTAAACTCTTATGTGCTCCTATGTATGATGTGGATGTTAGTTTTAGTTTTTTGATATGTTTATATTGATATTATTAGAAAATACATCACAATGTGTTGGGACAGCATTTACAATGAATGACACTGCAACCCAAATGGAATAGGTGCATTGTAACGCATTGCGGTAAAGTTTTGCTACATTTCCATTGTTCATAATGAAAAATGCTTCTCCGCATAACACCTAGCTATGAAAGGGGCCAAAAGGTAAAAGAACCAATCACAACTCATGCTGGTCTCATCAATCAGCTTATGCCTCAGAGAATATGTATGTAAAATGCTACATGCATGCACTTGCATGAACCTGCTGGGAACCATAAAGAGAGCAGTATGAGCATCCACAAGATGCTAGGACAATGATGAAAGTAAGGATATTTCAATTCAAATGCTCACACCTTATATCAATTTACTTTGCCTCCCTGGTTAAGCTTGTGAGAAAGGCGAAATGCATTAGAGGATTTTGACACCAGCTGGTGATGTTATATATGGATGTGTAACTTCCTATATATGTTAAACCTGTACAACTGTTCTTTTGAATAAATAGAATCTTTGGATTTTTATTCTGAAATAAGGAAACTGTGTTTTGTCTTATTGCATAGAGAGCTCTGAACAGAAACACATGAAAAATCCTATGTATGCCATTTTTTAATGTGGTTTAATTGTGTTACTTTAAATCATCAAAATGAGGATTTTTTTTAAAAACAAACAACCACATTATAATAAATCTGTCTTACTATTAATGTTAAGCACTGCTGTGCTGTGAGACTAAATGTTATCCTATGTATATAGCCAGCGCTATGCCCTGTGTGAGTGTGGAAGTGTTCCCTATGTTATTCAGCCATATGCTTTTATAACAAGACTGGCATATGCCTCATATCATGTTATAGTTATCCTCATATAAGCACAAACAGGAATGTAATATGTATAGTGTCTTACCTGTGTGTGCACATTGATACTGCATTACATCTCCAAATAGACAATAATAATCAAAGCTAAAAACAATTGGCTTCTGACCCTGTCCCATATGTTCTGGTAATATCACTGATTCCCTCCGCTGCCTCCTGGGAGAGCTGAGTACCACAAATCACATAAGAATCTGCTCAAGCACATCATTCCTTCTCAATGGATTGCCCTTTTTAATGGATATGCCTCATGTTTTTCAACAAAGTGCAGATAATTCACATTTATGTTGCATTGTGGGGTGTAGGTGTATGGAGTTAATATTTTTTTCTTAATGGACATCCAAAGTTTTGCATATTTCACTATTTCCCTGTCCTACACGTGGACAATTGTTTCACTGTCTGGGGACAACTGTGTTACTTTTGTCCTTACACCGGTATAGAAAAAAAAAGCAAATCTTCTTAAACCCACAAAAAATAGAACCATGGGCCCTAACTCCTTTTTTAAATTAGAAAGCCTTTTGGAATTATGAGCTACAATACACTTTAAATGTTAGGTTTTTAAAAGCATAGGTGTAGTTTTTTTTTACAAATGAATCCAAGTTTCACAATAAAACCACCATTCCTTTACATGCCAAGAAAAAAAAATGTATAAGGTTACATGCTCCTGTGATTTTACCCTATAGGTGATAATAAAAGGGAGGCATTTTAACTAAAAACAAGTTATTACTTACAATATGTGGGCAGCAGTAGAGTCCCAGGATCAAATCTCAACCAGGTCACATCCTGCATGGAGTCTGTATGTTCTCCTTGTGTTTTCATTGGTTTCATCTGGGCACTCAATTTTCCTCCCACATCCCAAAAACATGCAGTTAGCTTTTAGGGACAGTTAATGACACGAGTATGGATAATATATTAGTGTTATATCCCCTATTTAATTTACAGTAATATGTAATATGTTGGCACTATATAAATACTGTTTATTAATAATAATATTTATATTATAGTTAATAATAATATTTATATTATTAATATTATTTATATTAATATATAATAAAATTATTATAATAAAAAATACAAGATAGTAATAACTGATTTTCTAAAACCTTTCTGAAAAATGAAATATGACAACTACCAGAAGGGGTCAGTACAAGACAGACTTTATTTGCACTCCATTTACTCAATTCCCACCCAAAGCTTTTAGAACTATCCCAGGTAAACAGGGGTCAATATTTAAAAGTTTGATATACTGAAGAAAATTATTGATTTTCTAAATTAATTTGTTTATCTATTTATTTTCATTTGTATTTTTTTACATGATTAGGAATTCTTGAGTGAACAAAGAGTGAATTTTTACTACATTGGCAGTGAGATTTATTGTACAAAGCACATAGGTGGCATGCACCATGAATGGGTGCATTGCCACAAATGCATAAGTGTGAATGGGGCACGTAGGATTAGTATCTTGGGTATCCTAATATTCTGGGTTCTTCTGCTATTTTGGAAAATTGTTTACAACAAAAAGCAAAACTTAATAAATATGATTCACCCATACTAAAAGCATTTACCTTATCAACTCTCACAAAAATACATCTGCTGCATTTTTTTCTGTTGACCCACATTGTCCCATTTAGGGCTATTCTATGAAGACTTTATAAATTCGGCCGGTGTGTAGAAAATATGCTGAAGCATTGCCACCCACCTCCCAGTTTTAATCATCTTATTCCAAATCTGATTGACCAAATTATTCCAAACAGCTTGAACATTGGTTCAAAATTGTGTGTTACTTCCACCACCTCCTAGATTGTAAGCTCTTAGGGGGAGGAGAAGATCCCTGCCCAACTGTCTGTTTTTGTCTGTAATTTGCAATCCCTATTTCATGTACAGCACTGCAAAATATGTAAATAATATGTGTAAATGTAAATAATATATGTGTAAATAAGATTATTATTATTAATAATAATAATATTTAATAATAATAATAATAATATTTGTTTTAGTTGTATTGCAGGGGATCTTAATCAATGTCATGCAATTTTCACAGGAAACAAATTCAATTGTTGGTGGTTAAATGGCCAATTGCTAACAGGAACCTTTTTAATTTCCAACAAAATTGTCAATAGTAATAGAGCTAGAGTAGAGGCCAGCAGATTAAGAATATATTGATGGCCACCTAATATCACAAAAAAACAAAGGTAAAATGTTTTTTTATTTGATAACTTGCTGTCAGGAGAATACCCACATACACTCATGGTTGAATTCTGTGTCTAAGATATGTTTAACACAAAACAACAAGATGTGTTGTGGTTCCATGCTGACAATCTGATGTTTTCCTATGTTACTATAAGATATGTTCATTGTAATATCCCATTAAATAGTTCCAATGTGCACCGTCTTGACTTTGTCTAGGGTATAAAGTTAGCCTGGGATACATTGCTTAGCTTTGAATTATTATTTTCATTTAAATAATGGATGTCTGTGGTTAATCCAGTACAACAGAATGACCCCCAATATTTAATGCACAGTTCCCTGATCCACCCCACAATAAATTATACAAAATTATTACACTGTATATATAAACACAACAATAATGATATCCCTGGTACTTCACGGACTTTCATGTGCATTTTGGAAACTACCAATCTATCCAGTCCAGTCCTTCCCGTCATTTTCCCCGGTTGGTGATATTGAACTTCATGTCTGTTCCAGCAGAGGGAATTACAATCTTGCCAGTATTGGAGATTCTCAGACACCATGACTATATTATATTGGTGCAGCTCTGTACAGCTGACACTTTTGGCCTCTTGAAATACTGCATAAAGTCAATTCTATCAAGCATCACATTTCATGTGTTTTATTTTAGGAAACTCAAAAGATGGTTCCTCCCATCTAGTATGATTTTTTATAATTGGTGTACAGATAAGGCAACTTTACAAAGCGACACAATACAGGGTCATGATACATAGTTATATAGTTAGGTTGAAAAAAGACATAAGTCCATCAAGTTCAACCAATAGAGAAATAGGCATACCCCAGATATAAAACCCTATGGACATACAAGGAGGTGCTGAGAAGTTCCTGCCTTTGCCCCCTTCCAGATGAAATAGAAAAATGAGTGTGGGGGTAAATGAGAGCCTAATATCTTAGTATGTAACTGTGCAAATATCAGGTCTTTGCGATTCTTAAAACTGTTTTTTCTTTTAGTGAGAAGCTGTGATGGCAGAGGCACAAGCAAGTTTCACGCCGTTGGAGTTACGGGCCTCCATGAGGTTTTTGTTTCTCCAGGGAAAGGAAGGACACTTCTCCCCCAGTGTTTGTGACTTCTCAGTGTAAATGTCCTTTGCTGACTTTCCCAGGAGAAACAAAAACTTCATGACGGACCGTAACTCCAGTGCCATCATTCTGTGTGGGGAAACAATAAGGTGCAATGAAAAAAAGTTTGCATAAAGGTCCAGGAGCTTCCTACTACCACTAAGGTGTGCAGTTACCAGATGAGCTTGTTCAGCCCCATACAGAACCCGTCTCTGAACAGTACCCTTTAGTGTCAGACAAGAACATCTACTGCACAAAGAGATCTGAATCCTCCATCTCCTGCCTATAGGCCCTGGACATTCTGTTGAGTTATTTAGGCTGCAATAATATAATTATTTATAAATAATGAATCTGTAAATAAACACACAGTGAAAGATACCAGAAAGCTCCTATGGAAACTCCTGTAGATATTTACAAATATATGTGACCTAGAGCTGTCTCACATTTAAAGTATCAGTTCCATATTTCCCAAGAATGAATGTAGTAGTATAATAGGAAAATATAACGGAACACAGGAAGATTACACCATTCTACCACCATCCAAAAATGATTCCGCTGTACTATCAGAGGCCTGTGTATGTTGTAATGACCAATTACATGGATGAGTATTTTGGGAAGATTACTCTTTAGCGCCAAGACGAAGAGGAATCTGAGGATGACGCAGGACCGGATTGTGGGAAGGAGCAGTGCTATCGAGGGACCTGGGAGGGATTAAAGGTAAGTGTAAATTTTTGTTTTTTTAGTTTAGTTCCACTTTTATTATATTTTTTAACCATTTGTTGAAGTTATTTATAATATTTATTATTAGCAAGTTCCTAATATGCATAATTAAGTTGCTTTGTCTGCTTTGTAAAAGTCACCTCCCTGCCCGGATTTTGTAAGGCAGTGCAGAGTCAGTGTGGAAGTCTCTCCCAAACCTTTTAGTTACTACGGGGTGAAACAAAACTAAAGACAATCTTGTCTGCATCGTGCCGCTTCCTCTTAGCTGGCTAACATGAAACCAGGAGCATTGCATTTACCATTATTTCAGCCTGTGCAAGAGAATGACATTTGGTAGACATGTTAGTCAGGTTCCTTAGTGCTTCCAAGGAGGTGAGTTGGCTTTTTCAATGCAGATTGGATGAGATAAATAAAAAAGATGTGAGAGAGCAGCTGAGACACGGACATTAAAGTTCTTCAGTTCAGATAATGCAACCTGTCTGGAAGCATGGATTCCTTAAAGATATACTCTTGCTTGGCCTCAATCCCCCTATAGGTAATCTATAGGGTAATAATAAAAATCTTCATCTGAAGTCCTGTAAAGGGACAAAAAATTGGTAAGTAGGTGGGCAAGATGACATGGTATTACTAGATTACTGTAGTATTTAGGAGAGTTTAATGTAAAGAAGTCTCTTCTTCATGATGATTTTCTCAGCAATAAGAATAGTTCACAAAAAGTGGAGATAAAGGGGACAACAAAGGGTGACCTAAATCTTGGCCAGACATAATCCATTTCTAACACAGTTGGGTTTAAAATAATATTTCAAAGTAGAACTTGCATTAAAAAAAGTTCATTCACTTTGTTTAAAGCCCTCAACCAAAATACATATCACACTTAGCAAATCCCGTCCTGTCCTGGCTTCTGTCTTCTATCTGGAGTTGGCTGTTATGTTCCACATCACCATCTTCTTTCTGCTGGGTTCTGACACCGCTGGATCTCCCACTGTGCAGGCATGAGATCCATTGACATTTCTTCCTCCAAAAGTAGATATCAAGTGCAGATTTCACATTTTTTTACAATTGAGGAAAGGCCCTGATGATGCCTGATCTCAGGCATGTAGCCTTGGGATAAGTGACGTAGGTATCCTGGAGGGTGCAGGTTTCCCCTTCACTCTTTACCTCTGCAGGGGTAAAGACTGAAGGGGTGTTGAGTTGCTAAAAAATGTAACAATAAATTAAAAAATACTTTTTTCATGTTTTAAAATAGAAAACGATCATTTTATATAATGTTGAATGTGTCCATAAGTCCACTTACAAAAATACATCTATGATGAATCTGTTAATAAAAACATTCCCTCAGTGTCCAGTTCTCCCGAATATGTCAGTTGTGACTACTTATTGTGGTAAGGATAAGTTCACCTTTCATTTCTAGGCATCTGGAAGTTTTCAATAGCATTTTCAGAAAAAGGTTGGAAGTCTATGGAATTTTAGTTTAAATGGCAGACTGGTAAATGAAGAATCTGAAAAACTGCAAAAAAGGGATTTCAACCATTCCCAGTAGTTTATATGATGACTAGTTTGGAAGTGGTTGGGAACTGGTGAACGACAGCAGTACCACTGGCAATGGTCATTAAAAACATAGTAAAGGGTTAAACTCAGCCTTGCTTCCATATTGGTGACCCCCAAGAAATGAAGATTTTCTGATCAATATGGGAACAGGCAGCAGTAATGAGGGCAGAGGTTCTGACCCTTTTCTCCCTACTGACAAAACTGTTTTGATTGCTTTCCCATATGCTTATTAAATACTAGTATAAGTACCCGAATTTGACTTAGTTCTTGCTAGCTCTGTACAACAGAGCTCAAGCTAGGAGAAGGAAATGCATGACAAAAAGCCATTCCATTGGGCTGCAGTGCTCATGTGCTAACAAGGAATAGAAGGAAAGAGCAGAGTGACGGAGAGATTAGCTCATCAGTCTTCTTATCCTTAACTAAACAATTACAGACTGAGAAGAATGACCAGACTTTATTATAATACTATGCTGTCTAAATCTCAGGATTGGATAAAAAGAAATGCAAATCTTATAGACGACATAATAGATTCCATATATGTCATTTGTATATTTAATAATTTGTTTGGAATTCAGTTTTGAACTAAAAATGCTTAATACTTAAAGCAGAACGTTCTCCAAAAAAAAAACCCTTTATAGGTAAAAAGTCCTTAACACCTTAGCAAACCGAGACTAGTAAGTCCCGCACTTTCCCATCTTCCCTCAGGACAGCGGGCACAACCATCTTCTTAGGTGATCAGGTGAAAAAAAGTGAAAATCCGAAAAAATGTGCTGCATGCCCATGTGTGAGAACAGCACTTTTTAGGAAAGCCCCTCTGATGCATGTGCAGAAGGAGCAGCCTCTTGGTATATGTGACATAAGTGACTGTCCCAGTAATAAAGATGGAATGGGAGGGGTCAACCCCAAATATTGTAAAAAAAAACACACATATTTTTACAATATATAAAAGGCATATACACCCCTTTTTTATGTTCCTAAAATGTGGTGATAGATCCACTTTAGAAGTCAGTTTATAAAGCAGTGAATCTGGTACTTCACTAGTATGAAATCTTTCAGGTCCATGTGTCTGAATGGCAGGAATTCATTCTCCACCAGGGAATGTTTCAGTATATGATTCATTGATTTTTTAAATAGAACCTATACAAATCCTATAGGAATAAATTGTTGCAATCAAGTGACATTTAAATGTTATGAGAGGCGTAAAAGACACACAGGCATTTTATTGTATTCTATTCCCTATATCATGTGGGAGAACAGAAACAATACCTATTTTTTTAGCACTGTTTTTTTAATTTTTATTTAGAACAATATTTTTTTGTGTAAAGAGGTATCCAGGCGTGTTAGAACAAGTCATTAGGGTTTTTCACATGAAACTTCTGGTATTATTGATCTACATAAAGAGCTTGAAAGGGAAAGAGCTGAATAGACGGAATTGGAGTGGGCTCAGGAGATAAAGGTGTGTTGGTACACAGGAGGAGGGAAGCATTGGTAAGCGGCAGAGAGTCAGGGGACCATGTGAGTTAGAAGGCAGGTACATGATGGGGACAGCTCAACATGGGAGGGGGATGGAGAGAGAACACAGATGGGAGGAGAGAGGGATAGAGACACACAGGAGGAGAGGGAGAGAGCAAGGCAGCGGGCACAATCAAAGAAAACAATGACTATCACTATTGCTGTGATTGAGATGAATTTAATTAGCAAGGCTTTCTAGAGGCGGAATAAGGACATGATGCCTTAGAAGCATCCTCTGCTTTGAATGGGTTGTTAGGGATAAAAGAAGAGGGAGTCTTGGCTACTTTGTGACATTCTCTCAATGCAGCATCTCCAAAGGATTCTTAACGAGGAGAGAGTACCAAGGTGGTGGCAACATGCCTGTGATGAAAGGTCTGCTCGCTCCACAGAATACTTTCCTGGATACCATTGCTACAAGATTTGATGGGACCCGTACGTACCTAACATTTATTTCTACCTATAAACCATTGGTCTTTTTGCCTATAAACCGGGGTAACATATCCCTTTTATTTGTTAGAATGGTGCACCTAGATCACAATACTGGTGGCAGATGCCAGGTGATCCTACACTAGACCATGCCACAACATGCACAGGGCTCTCTTGCAGTTCAATCATTCATAATTCACCCTTTGTTTATTCTTGTGGGTTAAAACTTCTCTGAGGTCCAAGTGTGACGCTCATGGTCTTTGAGAATAATTGCCTTTTAGATTTTGCTTTTAGCTGCACTGTAGTGACTGTCCAACCATATTATTAGGTTGAGACTGATGAAATGATGTATGAAGTGCTGTATTTCACAACATTCACTTCTCGTGAATGAATAACCATTTAATTGGTTGCTGTGAGTTACTTTACTAAGTTGTAAAATGTTCAGTTGTAACATTTAGGATCCTGGATCTTGGCACAACAAAGCCCCAACTGCTTTCCTAAAAAAAAAAAAATCATTATACTGAACTACTTTAAGATTTAGGTTCTCCGATAGGAGCTTGATAATGTGTTGATATTGGCCTCTTATACTTTTATGCATTGCATTTGGTTAAACAGGAGAAAAACGACTTTTCCTTGTTTTTACTATTAGAGACACCCTTGTGACTTTGGAAACTATGACTTGTTTATTGACGCAGATAAGAGTGTGCAATTATTGCCCAGCTGCACCCTCCTACAGTATCAGTGCTATTGAGACAGAAATGGGTCACATATAAGCCATGTGGCATTTATAATACACAATTCATGTCTTTAGATGAGTAAAATATCTTCTGTATAATTGGTGATAGCTAACGCAAAGCACACAGCTCTTCAGGTATTCAGCTTTAAATGAAGTCTGTCATTTGGGGATGAAACTGGTCTGGCTGAAAGATGTAAATGAGGTCAATAGCCCAAGGTCAGTCTTGGCTGGCATTGCCCTTCTAGCCATGTTAAGCCAGGGTGAAAAAACAATGCCTTAACCACTGCAGTGCCTGGAGCATGCCACTACCTTGTTTGTATGCCCACCAATTCAGCTGCTGGCACATCTTTAGGACAATGTGAAGAATACATAGGCAATGCTAGGGTGACGGGTGTTGGAGAGAGGTGGGGAGGTGGGTTTGATATTGAGGTTAGGGGGTCTTATTCTTTATTGGGAATAAAGGAGTTAACCGCAGCAATGGTTGATATAGGTGTAAGCTGAATAAATGGATCTTTTGTTTAGTGCAGCGGGAAAGCCAGAGGAGGTTGTGTAGCAAATTCTACTCTCAATGGTTATATCACAGGCATCCTTACGCTGCTTGAAGTCCACAGATCTGTATTACAGCAGCTGACGCCCATTGACAGACTTGTAAAGGAATACTATTTAAACCCGCAGTGACTAATTATTTCTAATAGATGGGATCCTGTATAAGTCCTAAGGTGGAAAGCATTTCCTAGAGGGTGGTCCTGTGAAAATAAAAAGAACACGATACAGTCTACATCACTATAGAAGAGTATAACTCCAATGGGACAATTTGTGGCACTAGGGGATTCATTATCTAATGGAGCATTGATGCCCAACAACATCTAACAACCAATCACATTTCACCTTGCTTCTGGTCTGTGCAATCAGAAAAAGCATTGCTAGCAGGTTACTATGGGTTACTGTTCTTTTTTTTTTACCTTACTTATTGCTTTGTTGTATAAGTTATTAATGATTGTCACTTACATTTGTGTTATAAAATAATATTTAATAATTATTAATAAATATAATGGCATATGATCACACAAACTGGTATCAGATATAAAGACTAGCAGGCCCAATTTTTGAAAATGATATAATAGAACGTTGATTGTGTGGTAACATTTAAAAATAATAAAGCAAAGGTTTCAAATTATAGGCACTTAGTAGATGTAATTATGTAACATATACAGATGTCTAGTGTTGGTTGGGGTTTACTCAAGATCAAATATCCCAAATGTGGAAATGTGTAAAACTTTTAAAACAACTGTAGGCATAGGCTGGGACATTGGGAAGTGCATCTCAATTACCCTGTAGGCCAGGGGACTGGAATGTTAAACTTGGCGGACTGGGCTGTAGATGTAAAAAAAGAAGAGGGGGCACAGTAGTATCCATGGCGAGCGCGCATGCCCATCATTATTATGTAAACACCTCATTCCCCAAAAAAGTGAGGACACGGCGTGCCTACGCATGCCTGCCCCTCTACACCCCTGATGGTGGACCTTTGCTTTTTGTTAACTATGTTAGTGGCAAAATCTTGTGTAGTAGCGTTCTGAATTTCTTTGTTTTTCCTTTTGTGGCTGGTTTTCTATCAAAATGCATGGGCTGCCTTGACGCATTGCATGTTATTCAATGACACCATGAATTTACTTCCATATGTTAATGCAACACATGGGTACAGAGATGCCTGAACAGGCACTAAAGGTTATTAGAGAAAAAAATCAATTACTTACATTACATTACATGTTTTTGCATGTTGATATAGCCTTTTTGTAGATTGATATCTTCATCTGTTCCAAAAAAAACTGCTATTTGATTGTGTTCTCTGTCCTTAATACGTTGTAATAGCAGAGCCTTGTTTCATTATAGCCAACAGAGCCAAGTCAATGTGACAGTGGGAAAGGTTGTACTGTCAGTATCCCTCAGGATAGGATTTGGGGAAAGCCTTACCAAAAAGAAGCTTATCTATATGTAGCATTCTGAAAAACACAATGAAACAATCATACAAGCAGGATATTAAATATCTTGGGACAGAATAAGCGAGTAATAACACGCTTTATTCATTTTTAAGTTAGTAATCTGCATACTTGTTCCAGGTCAACTAGCATGGAAGCCAAGCAACCAGCATTTTCCTACTGTTTGTGTTCCTAGTCCAGTAATTGGAATGTACTAGTTTTTTTCACATTATCATTATCATTCTCTGTTCTTCATTGTGATTAGAAGTTCCTCTTATTGACCACCAAATTCCTGCAACGCGTAGTAGTTACATGAGTTGGTGAGATGAACTACTAACAGCTATGGAGGACCTGGGGGTTGATACTCCCAGATGTGTCAGTTTTAGAATGGACTTTATTCAGCAATCCTCTTAATCAGACTATATATATATATATATATATATATATATATATATATATATATATATGGTAATTATATAATTTTAATATAAAGAGTCATTTTAAATATTGTTTAATAAATGTACAATGCTTACCTTGTAGTCTATGAGTAGTAATCTATAATAATGTAATTATTTTTATCTCAGACTCCTACCAGATATGCATAATAGCTTTGAAAGCTAAAGTATATTACAAAACATACACATCTTTAGATATTAAAGATTCTTTCAAGTACTCTTTTCCAGTGATCTATAATAGGCTATTTTCATATATTAACTTCTCCATAGTAACTACGGCTCGGCCTTAGTTTACCATGCTTACCAATTACTATATAATGTACCATTTATGCTACAGCTTAGCAAGTCAATTTATACTATTGCTATGATGTATCATATGGGTAAAATCACACCAATACAATAGATGTTCGCCCTTTCTATTAATTTTCACACTTGTACTAAGATACTTCTGAAATGTTGGGACCCAATATGTAATCAAAGATGGTCATCTGAGGCCCCACGTGTCAGGTGCACCAAATAAATGGAATATCAAAGATGTAGTAAAAATGTTTCTTGTTTGTGTTCTATACCTGTGTTTTTCTTTCTATTACCCAGAAAAAAACCACTTCTTTTGTAATCATTGTTGCCTCTGCTATGTGTATACTGAATCCAAAGTATTTCTCCACAACTAAAACTATGCACTTTTGGCAGGAGGTCGAATAATACATATATATATATATATATATATATATATATATATATATATCTGTGAGAACAAAATAAAATCTGCAAAAATGTATGCAGTTGTGTAAGATAAATTGACACCTATGGGCCCATCTACACCAGGTACCTTAGGCTACTTTGCACAAAGCAATGGAAAGCCAAAGTCTATTGATTTAAATACACAAAGTTCATACTCATTAAAAAATTTTAGTGTTTGCCAAACATAACATGGTTTAAAATCAGTCTGAATGATCGAATTGCTTACTGAAATGACAATCCTGTTGTGTAGTCATTGGCATCACTCATATTAACCAGCAAAAACCTTAGATACAAGATCAATAACCTTCAACAAAGCATAACTCTAGTCTTATATGAACAATACGATTTAGTCAATCCATTGAATAAAAATAGATTAAATAATGGATAATGCATAAATGCAAGCACTGTATCCCATTAGCTTTTTTAATTGGGCCTGATGTAATAAATCTCTCAAAAGGCTGGAGAGGATAAACTTTCATCAGTGAACCTGGGTGACCCAGCAAACCTGCCATAGATCTGCTCCAGGAAACAACAAATAACAAATACCTTTTAAGAAATATTTTCCAGGTTTGCTGAATCACCCAGCTTCACTGGTAAAAGTGTATCTTCTCCAGCCTTGGAGAGCTTTGATAAATCAGCCCCATGGGAAGAAATGTTATATTGTGAATATAAGAGGGAAGAGGACAGGCGTGACCTAAGCAGTTAAATGACACCCATTTATGATTTAGTGTGCAGAATGGTTTTGGGGAGGTCACACAGAAAGTTGCAATGTTGCAAAAGGGCTGGGTCATACCTAATAACACATTCACCACAATTCACATTCCCCTATATCAAGGTGTGCTGTGTTACCTTGACCCAATAATTCTGAATGGGCCCCTTAAAAGGAGAAATTGCCACTGATCAATTTTTTTCACTGCATCAGCATAAATCACGTGTTGTTGTGCACTCTGTAAATGCGTTGGGGTGCATTTAAAATAAATATACCGTAAAACACTGTGTGTTATCATGCAATGTAGTAACCTATGTGTTTTTGTTACAGTGTGGTGGTGTGAGCATGTCCCTAGTGAATAGAGGGTATATAGAGTGCCAGGAATGTGTTATATAAAAGAAGTATACTGTAAATGTATATTAGGTGTACTTATGATGTTTCTGTGATGCATAAGTAGGAATGACCCCTTACTGACTTACCATGCCTTGCCTCTATACGTGTGGGGCTTTGCTTCCTAATGTTTAAGCTGCCTGGCGATGATTTTAGGTCTTTTAAATGGTGGGAAAATATCGAAGAAACAATGCAGTAAGCACAGATTTACAGAATGAAAAAAGAAGAAGCTGGGAGAGGCAAGAGATATATTTTATATTCCTCTCCAGCAAGCAGGACATTAGTGGCATCACCAAGTCTCAATCTTAATCTTCTGAGACCAGCATTGCCTTCCATACAACAGCAGCTGTGAGGGTGTAGACAAGCGACTAAAAGACGAATGAACGAGTGTGGTCCCTATTTATTGTACAGCGCTGCGTAATATGTTGGCGCTATATAAATCCTGTTTAATAATAATAATAATAATACATACAGCGCCGTTCTGCTCAATGGATAGGGAAGGGGGGAGAACGAAAGAGTGGCACCCCGCTGCGCTCCCCTCCCTTGACTTCCATTGCTGAATAACATCAGATGGCCTCTGTACACACGTCAGATTCCCGTCCGGGACGATCCCTGCGGCTCATATCGGATAAGAATCATCTGATGTGTGTATATAGCCTTAGGAAACTTTTGAAGGTCATAGAGAAAATGAACCTTACATTAATAGTCACTTTAAAGAATGCTCTGTTACAGTGGATGTCAGAATGTCAAGTTGCACTGGCCACAAACCAAGAGGTCAAATGGGAGGTGAATCAGGCAAAGCTCAAAGAACCCTTAGCAACCTTTGAAGGAACCCTAGAGTTTTATGGAACCCTCGTTGAGAATGTTGAAAAAAATAGTTTTTAGTAGTACTGTTACTATCTATCTATCTATCTATCTATCTATCTATCTATCTATCTAGATATGTCATAGTAAATCTTTAGTTAAGGTTTATCTAAAATTGTATTATGATTTAATAACTCAAAGCTCAGTGAAGTCATTTTCCTGTCCTTAAGCTCGTAGTTTGTTGACTTATCTCCGTGGAGCCAGCTGCTGACAGTGCCTTGTTTTTGTGTTAGCTCAATGTCCTGTGGGAACAATAATACACAGTAGGGATGGATCTGGGGAATTTTACATTGCTTACCATGTACCTTACAGCACGGTATGGATGTGGTGGAGTTTACCGACTTTATGTACAACAGAGAGGGCAGTCAGCTATGAGAGTTGCCCATAGAAAACAAACAATACACATTATCCTTATAACAATACAAATCTTTATAATAGACATAAGAGATCTGTAGCTCTATAGCTGTTGCAGGGCTACAAGCTGCAGTGTGCACTGTATATGAAGACCTTTTAATCTACAGACTTTAGATATCTCATCACAGTTATGTTTCAATAGTAGCTTGGAAACGGAGGTTGTATTAGTCATAATAGCTAGCTTCGAGCTTCCGTGGAACAAGGGACTGAGTATGGATCATTCTGCTTCTATGTATCATAGAGTGCTGGCTATACCTCCTAACTGTACTTGATTTGTAAGGAACATCCCTCTTGCAGACACCTGCTATATTTACTATATCGACAGCTCACAGTATATTATATCATAGTCAGTGGGAAGAATACCTCTTACATTGCTGGCCATTGGGAAGGCTGCCACACTTACAGATAACCAAATAGATCATTTGTATCAGTCAGGAGAGAGTCACAAACTGAACTAGTGCCTTGTCTGGGCATCCTGTCCAACTGTGGTCTCAAAACCAGGAAGCGGCCTGACTTGTACATTCCAACCAAGGGCCCGATTTAATAAAGCTTTCCAAGACTAGAGAAGCAAAATGTGATAACCTGGGTGATCCAGCAAACCTGAAAAGGATCTGGTCCAGTAATGAAAACATTTTTCAACTAATATTAAACAGTGCTGGATCACCCAGGTATGCCTATGAGAGTCTTTCTTCCCTATTCTTGGAGTGCTTTATTAAATCAGACCCAAAGTGTCCAGGAATCAGTAACAATCATCTGATAGGAACCTCCAATGGAAACAGATCCAATAGTAGTGCAGATCATTTTTATTGCCACATAAATAGCATTACAAACAGGAATGTAGTTGTAAAAAAATGCACTTGGTTAGCTTAAGCAATCATTTATTGTGTATTCATTTTTAAAGGTCCTCAAAGCAAGGCAGTAACAAAGGTGTGTAGGCTCCTCCTATCTCTATAAGGTTAAAGATATTTTCTGACTGCTGTCCTTATTATAATTTATTTAGAAAATAATTTGAGCACTAACCTTTACTTATTTTAACATAGGCCATACACAAAAAGATGAGACTGCAAATATACATTCAGAACCATATAAGAGCCTACATTTATCTGACATTCACACTCCATTCACACAACCATTCACATTCACACAACCATTCCAGGTACCCCTGACGGACCCACATATGACCATATGCTGCAACAATTGCAAGCATTTTTCCAGTCTCATATAACATGTTTTATCATTCAACTGTCATTAGGAATGTCAGTAAATGTCAGGCAAGCTGTTCATTAATGCCATTAAGGTGGATGTATAATCAACAGATAAGGATAAGCTACAGACATATAAACAAATATAAATACACTGAACATGATACTGGGGCTATCTCTACTTTAAAGCACATGTAATTTTTTTTGTTTTCACTTTATGTCTTTTTTTTAAATGCTATCATTCTTATTTAATGAGAAAATGTGTCATATACAAAGTGCAGTAACCTTTAGCAATGTAGCCAATCAGTAATCATGTCTTTTTGTTCTGACAGTGGAAATCTTACAGCACTTTGCACATTTCCATATCTCCTTACTGTCTTATTAAATAACCATGAAGACCTATTTGGCCTCATTCAGATAATGGTGTGAAGAGCAGATAGCAAAGTAAAGTACACAACAAAAGGATTCACTTCTATAGACAGAGCAGTAGAAGATGAACATAAATGTAAAGATTGCCTGTCAGTACAGCAGAGCTTCTATAGTAGCATTGTGGATTAGGAAGCAGACCTTCCCTACAATCACATGTGTTTAGGTGAGCATATATTATCAAAAAAATATGGCTGCCCCTATAACTAAATTATAGGTAAACTGTATATTTCAAACTATACAGAGAAACCCGATATTTACAAAATGTAACAAACACTGATAACATTCCTCACATAAGGCTGATCTTTTCTACATTCATATTTAAAAAATTACTTACAAGACTGTACATTGTATTTGAAAGAAAAAGGTGATTACCATATTTGCAGAAGAAAAATGTAAACTGTAAACCTCAAAATTGGACTATTTTTAGTGCAGGTAGTCCTCGGGTTACATATGAGATAGGGACTGTAGGTTTGTTCTTAAGTTGAATTTGTATGTAAGTCGGAACAGGTACATTATTTTAATAAATGCAATTAGGACAGATGTTTGTCTCAACATATATTTAGGCAGCATGGTGTCAGTTACTGTATAAAATCCTCACTGTGAGTTTATCACAAAAAAAGCAAAAAACAACAAACTTTGTGGAGCCTAGACATTCAATAACTTCAGAAGGAAGCTGTGTTTTGATATGCAAAAAGAAACAACTGCAGAGTTTGTCTTAGTCGTTAAAGAGTTATAAGAGGTTGCAGGAAAGCTCAGTCCTTAAGATCACCCACAACCCCAGCTGTGTTTAGCCAAAGATTTCTTCTGCAAGTCATGCAAACCCCCCCCCATCAAGCCTCCGTCCTGCACACGAGCGAGCAGGGAAGCCCCGTTCCTATCTAGGCGTCGTCCGTATGTCGGATGTCCTTAACTGGGAGACTACCTGTATCATGCTAGTAGACTTGGGCATGTGTTTAAGGTGCAACTATGGGTAAATAAAATGTACATATATGATGCAGTTTTTTATACAGCAGGTTTTTATATGTCCTTCTTATTTGCCTACTTCATAATTGAGGCGTTCAGCAAAAATGGCGGTTAGGGGTACTGTGACCAGTGTCAGGACAAAAATTGACAAAGGTTGGGACAAACAATATAATACTGACACAAGCTGTTCTGCAAATGTGAAAGTTTGTCGGGATCAGGACAGGGTGATTTAGAACCCAAACCGAAAAGGACAAGGTCTTCATGAGCTGTGGTCTACTTTAACATCATAGATTACAGGTCCTACCCTTTATACATCCCCTCCTGTTGTGCTTAGGTGCTTTATTGGTTTATTGGTCGCTGGCATTCTTATAGTTTAAACCTTTTATTCCAAAAAAAAAACTAAATTGTGCTATAGCTTCTTAACAATCATTACCTTTAATTAGGTTTTAAAGCAGTATAAAAGCAATAATAAACCAAACGTAATCATTTCATTCCTTCTAGAAAAAAAAACAATATTTATTGGAGGTCCTGTGATTGCAAATTCTGACACTTCTACAAGTAGTGAGGGCCTGTGGGCATGTTATGCCCCTTCCCTAACGTTTTTTTTCTTCCTAACATTTTGACTAATGGCACCCCATTCCCTCAAGCAAGTAATCAAACTGACACAATAAAAAATGTATTGTATTATACCAAACATATACACATTGTTTCTTTTATGTTCCTATGCTGCCAGAAGTAAATCCAACATCATGTAATCCATCAATGTCATATTGTCAGCCATGATCGTCCAGTAAAAAGCAGTCACACCCCCTTTCCTAAATAAAATATCTGTTGTTCTTTGGTAATAGCACAGGGAATCATAAGTAACATCATAGACCATTTGGTCATTGACACCACCAGGTATTGCCCATTGTAACATAGTTCATAGGCCATGCAGTGAACTATAGATTGCAAATAAATCTTAAACTCATAAACTTATAAAAGGGCAAATCCAAACCTCATCCCTAACCACAACTCCTTGAATACAGAATATAATGTATAACAAATTAGTCTTCTTTTTCCTATACTCCCTTTGGTGAATTTTATAATGCTTGGTTTAAATTAAATCTTAAGAAACTAATATGCAAAAATCAAGTATTAATTATAGATTTAGGTATGCATTTCCTTTAGGGGTTATAATAATCAGAACTTTCTAAAGTAATATTAGCTTTTGAAAATTAATTTTGATTAAAACTATCTCAGGGTTTCCCTATTCTATCCAATCCTACTAGGAAAAGGTTTTGGCCATACATAAACCCTAAACAGAAATGATGGAAAGAAGAGTGATTGAAGTGGTAAAGCTGTATGGTAGAAAAGCAAGGTCACTAGATAGAATAGGAAAGAGTTAAAATCTTTCACATTGTTGTTCTTGTGTCCGACCCCATCATTGGGATTGTCATTGACTTTATTTTGGTAATACACCTGCATGTGGGAAAGCAGAGATCATGTGGGAAATGTGGGAAGCAGAGATCACAAGGATAAAAAAACAGACATCAATAATAACATTGATAGAAGTTTTAATCCTTTCCCACTTTGTTTACTTTAAAAAAAAAAATCCCGCCAGATGCTCTAATCCTTATCTTCCCTATCCAAAAAAAAAATCCATTCTGAGTTGAGCTTTAAATTTCATCGTGATCCCAATATCTTTCCTCTTCTAGCTCTGTTTGGTTTCTACTTATGTCCCAGTGCTATTCTCTTTTGTATTGCAGTTTTGTCATTTTCTGTATCCTTTTTACCTCCATCTACTCATTTTCCTTCTCTCTCCTCTCATTATTTGGCTCTCACTGCTCAAGGGAAACCGTTCATGAGATATTTAATACCTCGGCAGCGCTTCCATGTATCCTTGCTTAAGACCACTTTAGCCATTTAAGATTCTGCTGTTTGCCTCAGCACAGGAATAAATTGAAGGAATTTATAATATACATATTGTATATACACTCTAACATTGATGAGGTTAGTCACCGGCTACATTTAAAATAAATGTAGCCACTTTAAACCTCAGCTAAGCCTCCTAGCCAATTTTCCACCAACTTGGAAATCCGCCATAACAATCAGTCTTTCCTAAAATCACATCTAAATCCCAGGGTTAAAACCCAGAACAAGCTGATCTGTTTGACCTGTTCAAGCTTGGATCACAGCAAACTTTTTCTTTTTTATTTTGCTGAGGACAGCTAAATTGTGGATGAGAAACCCAGCTTTCAGTCTTTTATTAGAACAACTTTTAAATACGTAGATATTTGTAAATTTAAGTTTCAGTTTGTCTGTCCATTTTTGTCATGCACAGTCTGCTAATATAACTTTTTTTATGTATATCATAGGAGATTGAAACCCATTATAAATATTCCATAAAAGATTGGCAGAGAGCTTTTATACTTACCGTATTTTTCGCCCTATAAGACGCTCTGGAATATAAGACGCACCCAATTTTAAAGGAGGAAAATCTAGAAAAAAAAGATTCTGAAAGATTATTCCCCTTCTGATCACTCATGTGCCATTCATACCGGTATTCCCCTTCTGATCACTCATGTGCCATTCAAATTCCCTTTCTGATCACTCTATGCCTTTCAAATTCCCTTTCTGATCACTCTGTGTCATTCAAAATTCCTTTCTGATCACTCTGTGTCATTCAAATTCCCCTTCTGATCACTCTGTGTCATTCAAATTCCCCTTCTGATCACTCTGTGCTTTTTTTCCACTGTACGACAGTTAGGACAAGGAACAGCAGGTGGCGCTGTGCCGGCTTCTTTCGCTCTGCTTTACAGACAGGAGAAGACACGTGCTGCTGCCAGAGAGAAGAGGAGACAGACGCTGCTGCAGCCAGAGACACACGCAGGATCAGGTATCGGGTGAGTATATTATTATTTTAGTTATTTTATCACACCTTTGTAGTATAGGACGCACTAACTTTCCCCCCCCAGTTTTGGGGAAGAAAAAGCGCGTCTTATACTGCAAAAAATACGGTACTCATAAATCCTCCATCCCTGGTTATATCCATGAGAAAAATGTCAAGATTCTCTTGAGGTTGTATAGTGGACTCATACTAATGTGGAGCAGAATACAACACACACCATATTTGTAGTTATATAACAAGACAACAAGAAAGTTTCACCTCCTCATTCTGTACTTACATGTACTTATATGATTCACTACACATGTAAACTTCTGACTTTAGAAGTTTAGAATCCCAACATTATCAGGTTAGTATCAGAAGTGCTGCTCCATATATAGGGTCCAGGAAAAAAAAAAGCGTTGTTTGATACCCTAAACATATTAGCTTTTCTTAAGTTTTTTTCTGAAAATCATATACAGAGTAGTGCTTCTAGTGCCCATCATTCCTGTACGTATTATATTACTGCTCTAGGAATGCGGTGCCTAATAGCATTGAATTTTAGGGTCAATCTGATCAAGATTGCACTGCTCAGGCTTTAAGATAACTCAGATGTCTGGGAAATTCAGATAAACCCCCTTAGAAGTATTGCAAGACTAGCACGTTAATAATTCTCACGACTGCATGATGCATGAATGCGCACTCTATGGAGAGGGAGAACGACGGAGCGGCACCCCACTGTGCTCTCTCCCCTTCACTTGCATTATGATCGTTGGTCGTCCATCTTCCGTGGATCCACCAGGACGGCGTTCGGACGATGAATGTCGAGCACTGTACACACGCAAGATTATCGGATGAGAGCTATTGCATGTGTGTACGTAGCCTAAGCCTGGGGTTGTTAGTCAGGTCCATTAACAGGAATTATGCATTCAGACACATAGAACAACCAAACTTCAATGTGATCCTGTATGCTGTTTATGAGAAATCATTCAGACCTTAAGGAAAGGGGATAATTCCCTTGAAATGTCACATTACTTAGGTAGACCCAAGGTCTTTTAAAATGAAAAGGTCATATTCCAGTTTATTTGAGATTGGTTTTGTAATTAAGCACTGCACACTCCATTCCAAAGTGTACAGGAAATGTTCTGCTAATAACCCACCCTTAGGATTTATCTTTGCATATACATTTGCAATAGCAGACTGGCATGTAAAAGGGGAGCAGCAGTGTTATTGTAAGGTAAGGGCTGATGGTGTTTAACGTACAGCGCTGCGTAATATGTTGGCGCTATATAAATCCTGTTTAATATTATTAATAATAATAATAATAATAATAATAATAATAATAATGTTAGAACAGTCATATGCTATAACTGATCACTGGACATTCCATAGTGAGAATACTTCCCAACACTTCTTCTTCTCTCACATTCCCGCTCTGCTGTACAAGGACTGGAAAGAAGCTGATCCCATGTCAAATTCAAGTATTCACACTTCTGTATTTTAAAAATACCCCTAATGATGTATTCATGATTACAGAGCCTCATTCATTTATGTCTAAGGTCCAGCTTTAAAGGAGGACTCTATCAACTGTTCTTAGAAAGGATTACAGAGGTAAGGGTAATGATACAGCTCTCCAAAAACTGTGTGTGGAACACAGCAATACCATTTGCTCAGTAGTTCCAGATCCAAGGTACACAACTTTTTTTTTAAAGATCACAAAAACCTATTTTTATTTATGCATATAATGCAATAAAAGAATGCAGAATTAATGTTCCACAAGAAAGCTTTACATGCCTATACAACATGCTTTTCCATCAAGTGTGTGTGGTCGGTTATAAGTGTTACGCGTTTCGCTTACATAGCTTCCTCCAGAGAAACACCGATTGATGTACAGGTGACTCAACCATGTGTAATAATAAGTAGAAAACTCCAGCACAAATAAAGGAATACTGGAACAGAGAGTCCAAAACCAATCTCGTTCACCCTATAGGCAAACAAAGAGGTCCTGCAAAAGACAATACACATTACATATTTACGTACCACAGTGCTTTCTGAAGTTTTTTTATTTTGTACCGCAATGCGTGTTGGAAAATATGCATTACATTCACATATGTTTATAAACACTTTTCTTTTAGGCTTCTTTATTAGCAGATATTTGTAAAGTGGCTACCACTAAGTAGTGGCCACCGCGGCCTTGCAAACATATTGCATATGATTCAATTATCATAAACAAAAGACTAATATTTCAGTGAACTGCATCTTGAAAATTAGCTTGAACTCACACAGAGCAGATGTCTCTGTGATAGCTCATTTACTGGCAATTACCCAGAATGCCTTTCTTCAGAACCACTGCACAATATTGGAAAGGAGGGAGCATCCCCGAGTTAGAACGTTATTCACTCTGATTAAGAATGTTTTCAATCACTGACCCTGATCACTGGCATTTTTCACTGCTTTATAAAATAAAAGTTCATAACATTACTGACATATTTAGATAAATTGATAAAGTACCATACAGCTAAGAGGATTATTTTGAAGGCCAGTGTGCAGAGAAGTAAATTAGTGTGTACAGTTTGCTTATCCTGCTATATTGCATCAAAAGTCCTATTCTGGTCTCTGCCATTTAAATGTTAGCAGGACTATAGGTCAGTTTTTCTTTTTATATACAATAAGTCTTTCTTTCTATCTGTAGTAGAGCAATTGCAATGGGCATAACGTTGCTGGTAAATAGATAAAAAGAAATATATGCTTTTTTTTATTATTAAATTATTATTATTATATATATATTCCAAATAAACATATGAGGAAAGGTAATACAATACTTTATTCTGAGCACTGCATGCTGGGATTTCTAATTGGAAAGTCTAGCACTATCACTCACTCAATTACCTCTTAGGCCCTTAAGGCATTTTTTGTCATTATAGTTCTCGGCCTGTATCTTTTAATCTTTTCTATCTATATATACATCTTTTTCCAGAACAAATAAAGGCTGGCAGGATTATAGATGGTATGTGTCACGTAGATTTCTAACATACACATGTAATGGCTCCATATGTGATGGCTGTGGAGGTGGTATACATCCAGTATTTGGCCTCTGTACAGGACTGACTTGGGTGGACTCCCCTTTGCCTGGTATTTTTCTCTGGTATAATTATGCCACACACCCTCCACCTATTAATGTGCTCATGTATTTTATGTCCTATTTTTGCCACCATGTTTAGTGGCATCGCTAGGTTTGCTTGACTCCCAAGTGCCCATGGTGAGATAAAGGAAATGGTGAGAAAACCCAGAGTATTGGTGCAACGTATGTAACAAACAGCCCAGCCTGCGGAATGCACGGTTTAGGAATATTTGCCAAATCATCAAATGTTATATTACAATAAGCCTTTTATTCGGCCTTTCAATTTTGATTATACAAAATAATTCATCCTGTCAATTTTGTGTTACATGTGTCATATATTCACATGTCATATTTATTTTTAGGCACTGTTTCAGTGTATGTATGCCTGTTCATATAAAAAAAAGTTTACAATTTCCATGGAGTTTACTTACTTTTCTACATGACTGTAAATAAAAAAAATACATAGGACAAGATAGACTTACCATTTACTGTCTGGTTCTAAATTAAAATTATGACTCCAGTTTTTATGTTCCCATTTCATCTTTACGCAAAAATATACAGCTGAACAAACAGTAATTTAGTGTATGCGTATAAAAAACGTTTCCAAGGCCACTTGGGAAAACAAGTGTGTACATATCATACAGGTCTCATAAGGTATATTCTAGGAACTACTAAGACAGCAAAAGGACATCTGAGTATTAGCGACTTGTGGCTGGAGATGATGGAGAAGAGAAACTGTATTTATAAATTGTCCCCAGGGCTCTTGACATAATACGCAAGCTTACACAGAATATTTGCACAACAATGCAGACCAGGCTACGTGTTAGACACACATACAGTGCCGTCCTGCACTATGGAGAGGGGAGGGGGAGAATGCACCCCACTGAGCTCTCGCCCCTTAACTCCTATTACGATCATTCATCATTCATGGATCTTCCAGGACGGATCTATGAACGACGTCAGATGGGGGCTGTCAGATTCTTGTCTGATATCAGCCCTGAAGCGTTAACACAGGTCAACACGTCATTTTCATCAGACATAAATTTATGTGGGCTTCGTGGTATTTTTGATGCGGATTTTAAATCTGTGTTCAGTTTTTCTCTAACACGTCTAGTTTTTGTGATGCAGCTAATTATATTTTGTGTGAAATTCGTTATAAATAGCCTTAACATATTACAACATTTAACAACAGTTTTCTTTTTTTAAGGTTAGAGACCGCACTAACTGTGCACTGACTTGATTTCATTTGTCATCATGCCTAGAAATTGCCTTAATGATCCAGACAGTTTCTGTTACGTGTTTGGTTCATTCACGACGAAAGCACAACGTTGCCAGATTACCACAGAACTTAAAAAGATATACAGGATGAGGAATGCGCTGGAGTTGCAGCCAGTTACATCCCCGAATCATCTGATCCTGACTACTTGGCCAATGAAGATTCAGGACCAGAGACCTTTACACAAGCAGAGCTGAATGATATCTTTCGTTATCTAAATCTCTCCAAAGACAAAGCAGAACTTCTTCCTTCAAGGCTTAAACAGAATCACTTGTATGCAAAGGATGTAACTGTAACTCACTACAGAAAACAAAATCATAACTTGACAACGTTCTTCACTAGGGATGGCTCACTGTGCTATTTTCATGATATAAATGCATTCTTTAACAGTTTGTCACAAGAGCATGTTCCATCTGAATGGCGTATCTTCATTGATTCCTCTAAAAGAAGCTTGAAAGTAGTCTTACTACATAATGGTAATTCCAAAACAAGTTTACTGATTGCCCATTCTGTTAACCTAAAGGTGTCCATTGACAACATGAAGTTACTACTTGAAGTAATCCAGTATAAAACACACCAGTGGAACATCTGTGGGGATCTAAAAGTCATTGGCTTGCTGATGGGAATGCAAGGAGGATTCAGAAAATATAGCTGTTTCCTATGCGTGTGGGACAGCCGATCTACGGGAGACCTTTATGTCAAGCGTGATTGGCTATCAAGAGATACCTATAAACCTGGAACAAGCTGTGTCAAGTTTCTGGCCCTGGTTGATCCGCATAAAATATTTCTCTCCATATCAAGTTAGGCTTGATGAAGAACCTTGTAAAGGCCATGGGTAAATCAAACTCCATGGGTTTTCAGTACCTTGTTGAGAATTTCCTAAACATAAGCACTGCAAAAATGAAGGAAGGGATATTTATAGGGCCACAGATCGTCTGTTTTGCAGGATGATGTTTTCAAACAATCTCTCTCACCAGCTGAGCTAGCATCTAGAATTCTTCTGGGAAAATCCTGGTATGGTGAGTGACGAACAAGGAGAACGTTTTCACTAGGACATTCAGTTAATGGAGCACCGCTAACAAGGTTTCTGGAATGAAAGTATGATGGCTGACTACTGCTGGATGATGTACCGCAACAATTGAGACAGAGTACACAAGAAAATCATACTCGAAGCATTTCTGAAGAAACAATGGTACCTGACTGACACTGGTCAGTAGATCTATACCACAGTGTGCCCTGTTTTACTTCACACTGAAGATGTATGAACATTCATGTATGGTGCTTTTGTTTTAGACAAAATACATGCACGTACAATGTTAACTATAATAGTACTATAGTAATAGTTAACTATATTAACCCAGGAACTGTATGTGTTAGGGTAAAACTGAACAAATCCAAAACAGATCTGAAATCTACTAGAAAAACTGATTTAGAAAAGTTTGCTGTGGTTTCTGATGATTATCAAAACTATTTTTTGTTTTGTTTTTTTTGTTGACCTATGTAATCGGAGGAGAATTATCTGACTAGTGTACATGAGGTCACTTATCTATGCTTTAAAGCTTTAATATCCAGGTATATTCTGTGCTTCTAGAAAAGCATCCAGCTTTTTCTTAAAGCAATCTATAGTATTTGCTGAAACTACTTCCTGAGGGAGCCGATTCCACATTTTACCTGACCTTAGAGTGAAGAATCCCTTCCTTATCCGGAGCTTAAACTTCTTTTCTTCCAGACGCAAAGAGTGCCCTCTTGTTCTTTGAAAAATGGGGAAGAGAGTTCTCTATATGGACCATTTATACAGGGTGATCATATCCCCCCTTAAACATCTCCTCTCAACAGAGAATAGATTCCTCCAGTCCTTTTAAGAAAGTACTTTACTAGCTTTAGATATTGCAGCTTACCAGAACCCCCAGAAGTATGAAGCTGGCATGTTGTTTGCTCCCAAGTGCATAATTTTACATTTATCTATATTAAATCATTTGCCATTTGGCTGCCCAATCAAACAGTACATCCTGCTTGTAGATTATAGACAACCTGTATGGACTTAACCTCCCTGGCGGTCTAAATATGTCACTATTTTTAAAGTCAAAAGTGGTACATTGTACATTGCATGGAAATTTGTTTAATATTGTAGGCTGTAAGTGTTAGAAATAATGCCCAGGTATGATGAAGTTTGAAACACAAATCATAAATTATAATATAATAAATAATAATTATAAAAAAATAATAAAATAAAATAACATAATAACAATACATTTAATGTATTATTGTAATCAAATCAAAAACACTGAAATCTCTCCAAACAAGGGTGCAATAATATTGTTAAATTAGTATTAAAGCATACCTAAACTCAGAAATTTCACTTTCGATAAAAGGGTAGACAACCCTTTCATGTAGGGTAAAAATTCTGTTGTTTTTTTTTTATAAAAGGGTGCAGCATTGCCCCCTAATTCTCGATTGCCTAGTTGATTGAGAATGAATGGGAGCGCAAAGCTTCCGGGGATACTTACGTCAATGCGCAGAAGGAGCCTTTTTGTGCAAAGAGAAAAATTTGCCGTTCTCACAGCAAGTTTTTTTCCAACCTACTTCACCCAATCTCTCGTCTGGGTCGGGTGACGTAGGATGAAGAACCTGTAAAAAGAGGAGAAGATGGCGGCACCCAGAGCGCCGAATCCGGGACGAACTTGTGTCAATGTGTAATGTGTTAAAAGCAGATTACAATGTGATGCTTTGAAATTTCCCGCCTGGCCACACCTCCCCAGTGTACCAAGGCTTTGTGCATCCCATCGATCACACCAGGAATGCAATGCCAGGGGACACAGAGGCCAGCCAGGCATCGAGGGAGCTGGGCATCGCTGGAGGATGTCGCTGGATTGTAGGAAACAGGTAGGAACTTAACAATGCTACCTTGGGTGTAGCTCAGGGTTACCGCTTTTGGTACATACAATTCACCCCAAGCCACACTCGAGAATACCACCAGAGGGCTTAATTCCGTTTGGTGTCATCTGCAAACACAGAATTGGTACTTTTAGTCCCAAACTCTACATTGTTTATAAAGATGTCAAACAGTAAAGGTCCCAACACTGAACCCTGGGATACACCACTAATAACCTTAGACCATCCAGAGTATGAATCATTAATTACAACTCTCTGGTTGTGATCTTTAAGCCAGTTCTCTATCGATTTACAGATTAATTTTTCTAACCCTATCGACCCTAACTTGCATATTAACTGTATGTGGGGTACAGTGTCAAATGCTTTAGCAAAGTCCAAGTACACTATATCAACTGCTAGTCCACTGTCTACCTGTTTACTTACTTCCTCATAAAAAGAGAGTAAATTTGTTTGACAACTTCTGTCTTATAAATCATGCTCAGATAAAATGTTTTCACTTTTCTCATTCCTAGACCACTTCTAAGCAAATGGGGAGTGATCACACCTGCTACCTCAGAAGGCAGAATAAACTGACTTGTAGCATGTTTTAGCTTCTCTCTAGTTCTCTCCCACCCTTTTCAGTAAGCCCAATTGGGATCTACCTTTTCCATAAGTGGGGTCTACATCAGCCATTTTCAGCCAGGGTTCCTTGGATTCCTAGGCTTCCCCTAAAGCAGGGGTAGGCAAACCCTGGCTTTTAGGCCAGGTATGGCCTAGGCAGTAGTCCGTTCCAGCCTAACGCCACCCTGAACGATCCGGCCTAATCCCGGCTGGCAGGGGTTGGCAACTCTGCTCTTGAGCCTCCTTGGTATGCCTCCCTTCCCTATTTACCGCGGCCGGCGTTAACACTTCCACCACCGGGGTAAAGGGACATTCCTTCTCCTCTGTATGCATTGCGGAGGAAAGGGATTTCCCTTCAGGGGCGTTCCTGAATGGGGTCGGAGCCATCAACGCGGGACTCGAGAGGGAGTCCAGCCTAGTGTGCCTTCTTGACCTCCTGAAATGGCCTAGTAGTCAAAATATTTTCTTGACCCCTGCTCTAAAGGGTACTAGGGTTTCCTTGACCTGTGGCTTGATAGTGTCTGCTTAGTTCCAGAGCCAATGTTGTCACCAATGGTGCTACATGGAACCAATAATTGTTTTAGCTAAGTGTGGCATTCTGGCCACCATTGAAGGACAAGACATTCATCTCTCTGACCACCAGTAAAAGAACATTTTTCCCTATGATCCCCAATGAACTCGTTTTAGCAGCGGTTCCCTGAGACCTTAATATTTTTTAAAGGGTTCCTTGGGGGTAAAGCATGTTACATGTCTACATGTTACAGGGGTGACAGAAGAAAAGATTATTGTTCACTAGAAGCTTTTTAAAACAGCATCCATCTGACATCTCTGATTAGCTCCCTTTATGTCATTTTCCATGCCTGTAGATTATTGATTGGCCAAGAGAAACCTACCACACGCAGACTACCATACAGGACGCAGGCCACAGATTTGTCTCTCAAACTTTTTAGAATCATTTATACCTAAAAAGGCTATCCCCTTACTCTCCTGACACGTTTTTACAATTTCACTTCAAGGTATTCATTAACGAAAAGTTTTTTATGTGAGAAGAATGCAAATTCACTTTTTATTTCTATGGTTAGTTAGTGCTGGGCAATTGGAAGTTGCAGAGACGTAGGGCCTGATTTATTAAAGCTCTCCGCGGCTGGAGAGCATACACTTTCATAACTGAAGCTGGGTCATCCAGCAAATGTTTTGCATACTGGACCAGATCCATTCCAGGTTAGCTGGATCGCCCAGCTTCACTTATGAAAGTGTATCCTCCCCAGCTTTGGAGAGCTTTAATAAATCAGGCCCATTGTAAGGTAAGAAGAAATTTTAGGGTCTCCCCTTCACAAGTTCCTTACATGTTCCTATGTAATGGACCACATATTGAACTGTAGTACTGTTTAGTACAGTTTATAATAAATCTTTTTTTTAATTTTTATTATTATGTGTTTGTATTATTATATTTTATGTACAGATTTTATTGCTTTGTAACCAAGTATTTCAGCTAACAAGAAGTGTAAAATATGAAATTGTCCTTAATTTCTTTTTACAAATTGACAAAATATACCATTGTACTGCAGATGACAAGCCTGTATGCATACCAAGTTTAAGCTATAGCAGAGGAGCAGAGGAGGATGATTTCTAATCAAGTTTACAACTTAATTTTATTAGATTGCAGACTGGTTTACCAATTAGATTTTAGGTGCGATATTTGTGATGTTTCTCATTTTACTTTATTTTTTTTTTATTTTTCTTTTACTTTTTTTCAAACGTTAATAAATTTAGCACAGGAAACATGTTGTTTTTTTGGGGGTGGGTTCTTTATTCCCTATATTAATAAAGAAGTTGCATAGTAATTTGTTTGTTCATTCTGTGCAAATTAGGCAACATTCACAAGCTAGGTCAAGGGCTTTTCATAAATCTTTGGATGTTGTGTAACTGGGGACGATCAAATGTTCTTGAGTTAAATGTGAAGGTTGCTGTTGTGAGAACATAGGAAAGAATGTAGTGAATGCACGATAAATGTTTTAACTAAAGATGATAAAATGTAATTTAAGTGTATAAGTAATTTAATGTGGTTTCACATTAAGGTGATCATCACCAAGGTAAATAGACATGCTCCTATTGCCTGTTGTTAGACAACGGGCTCCATTTTTAAAACATGAAATCTGTCATTCCCTTAAACATTTCATGGTGGAAATCAATACTGCCATTGAAACTTATTGACCTGGAAGAATTCCATAAGGGAATGTCTGATTTCTTTTGCAATCCCTGTATACCTTGGTAACCTGCTAAAAAACAAAGTTTGCATAAACTACTAAAATTATTTCCCATCAGTCCCCTAACAAAGCTTACTTATATGAACTGTTGATTCTTATATTTGTACTGCAATCATATTTTGATAGGTGGTATTAAATAAAAAAAAATGGAGAGATAATGTGAAATAAATTGGTAGTGCAATTATTTTATTAACATATTTTTTTATATAAATGGGATTACTTACCTAAATGCATTACAATGTTAAACCTAACACTGGTACTTTACTATTCCACATATTGTTATACATATCCAAATAAGACTCAGCAGAATGGGTGCAATGTTTTCCCTGCCATAAATAAAATGTATGGCCTAATACCTATAATTGACGCTTTAAAAAAAAAATAGCAAAAGGGTGTTACAGTTGTTACAAAACTGAACTGTTACTTTGTTTTCTACAAACATATCACAGTTTAATACCCAATGGCAATTTGTAAGTGTAATTTGTGTCTTGCTAAGTGTTCTATTTTATCCTGCAAATTCTAGTCTAGATATCTATATGTAAAGCTACATACACACTTCCAATTATTATCGTTGGAAAACGAACGACGAACGTTCATGCACGATATATATGAACGATCGTATAGCACCGATCCTGCACATAGAGTTAACGACACGATCGTTCGTAGATATTGTACACACAATAGATACGATCGTTTGAACGATAGAGGAACTATGTGCACGACAGGAAAGTGAACGGACGTTCGTTCATCACGCATGCTCTGACCATGGACGATCAACGAACGACCGTACACACGAACGATGTTCAACGATCGTCGCCCGATCCGTCGGTCCGGTCGTTCGTTTCCAGCGACTTTCCTCGTTCGTCGGCGTCGTTGGTTACTTTTTTACGAACGATTTTTTGCCCAATCAATCGTTCGTCGTTCGATTGGAACGATAAAAATTGGAAGTGTGTACGCACCTTAACCAAATGAAGAAAGTTCACTCGTAATCACAATAGTCCCAACATTTACTTTTTAAAGTGACACAATGGTGCTTAACCTACATTACAATGGGGTAAAGTAAAATGCATGTACCTTGTTGCAGTATATAGTTGCTGTTATGTCTTCCATACTTATTGGAAACGTTCTCTCTCTCTGACTTCACTGACAAAAATGGTCACATAGCTCCAAATTCATAAATCCATTATTTTAAGTCTTCCATTAAATGGCAGCCAGTTTTAAGCTCCCTGCTTCAAGCCAAATTTAGGATCACCGTAAAGGTCAAGAGTCTTGTAGTTGTACATGAATCCCAAAGTGAAAGGATTATTGACTTCTTCAGTAAAAGTAGATGATCCTTTAAAAGTCCACTAAGCAATATTTTTAGCTAAAAATGACGTAGGAACTTAATCCCATGGTAATCTTACAAAATATTCAACCCTTTCTGGCAAAATACTTATATTTGTATATACCTAGAACACATAGGAGCATATGATGTTTATTTTTTTCAAATGTTCTAAGCAGTCCAGTTATAGAAGATTTGGAGGAATATTTATAAAGGTCTTCATATTTTCTTTTACATTTTCAGTCCAGGATCTGATACACATTCATTAACAATTGTCAGCAGCAAATGTGCAATTAAGAGTTGGCAGCAAATACACATATTGAATCTGTTTTAATTGTAAAAGACTTATGTGCCCCTTACCCAACACTATCTGCCTAGCACATAACCTATTTCATATTAGCACTGTAGGAAAAAGGTGCTAACACGGGCTATACACAAATTGCCTAGGATGCTACACCTCATGGATACATTAGCATGTAAAATGCAATGAACAGACATTTCAGCCTGGGGTATGTGCAAAATCAATAGTGGATCCACCATAAATATTTTTTTTAAATGACCCATTAAAGAAAAGCATTTAATCTTAGCATATATAATTTGAAGGAATGAAATGGAGGAAGTCTGGAAAGTATGGAAGTCTTGGTTGCAAACATTTATATTGATTGACTGCAACATTTATATTGGTATTTATTATTCATTCATGTAGATGAATCCTACCAGTGCATGTTCTTCAAAACTATGGCAATGCTTTGTTTCCATGTTAAATGTATGCTAAATTGTTTAAAAAAAAGCATACCCCTTCTGTTTCCACTTTAGATCAGCAGCCAGTTGGGGCGAGCTCTATAGGTTTTTATAAAGACAGTAAAATAGTAACCAACTTTATTTTGAACAAACTAAATAATGAAGGATTATGCAGGCCTTGATGTATTTACAATGAGTGTTTAGTGTCACATTCCATAGCAGCATGCCATATTTTAGCCCTTCTGTTTCCCTATATTTAGTATTTATTCATGTCCATAAGATTATGAATGTATTGTTTAATTAGCATTACAAAAACTAATTTATTCTTCTAAGTAAAACTTTCCCTTGAAGCACATAATATGCCAGTTTCTAAAAACCTGGGGCTCCTTGTTACTATACTGCTGTTTGTCATCCTGACACAGGGACAGTGTAGCACATACTTGTCGTCTGTTAAGAGTCAATTACCTAGTAATTTACATATTCTCAGCATTTCCATTGCCAGAACCTGAAACAAATGATTATAGCTGGAGCATGTACACAGCTCCTTCCTGGACGTCTATATAAATATTATTATTAATTCTTCTAAAAAAGCTTTTAAAAAGGTTCCCTTGCAAGTTGCCAAGGGAAAAAATGATCACAAATTCCTACATATGCAATACGACTGCTGAGAGAAGTGTTCACTAATTGGTGCTCACAATAATGTAAAGAAATCAGCAAAAAGAAATTAGATGTTGTGTAAACTGGTGTGCGGCAATCAGCCCTAACTGCTGATTGATTGTTCCGGATTATTGTATGATTTTGCTGTTAGTAAATAACATCCTTTTTTCATCTTTCAAAGAATGGAAGCCTGATTACAAACATTTATATTGGTATTTAATATTCTTTTTTTATATCTTTGTTTCTGATTTATCTTTTCAAAAACCTAATTTCCTATGGGGGTCACGCTTTCTGATTTCACAGCTATTAGAAGATTACATGTCTGTGGCTGGGCATGACATTAGACAGTGGTCAGACATGTTCTGACTATTAAAGAATCTATTTTTTCTTTTTTTTTACATCAGGGCAGTTTATACAAATGCAGCATTACCTGCATCTTGGGATAGGTTAGTTTATCAGTCACAAATCCCAACCAGGCAATATATTCTAGAAACTATAAGTGCTAAACAGCAGAGAAAATTGATGTGATTTGGATTTTAACATTCATGCTGTTTAGCACTATCACGGTTTCACTAATACCCCTAAAAAACCCAAAAGGCAAAACATATTGGGAAACTAAGCCGTGAAAACTTTCAGTCACCTTCCTCTTTACCCTTCATGGTGAAGGAAGGGAATCCATTGTGATTGTTGTTAGATAATTACCTATATAGATTTAAGACCTTTACTCCCCAGTATCCCAAAACTGGGGCAGGGCATTTTCACTAAATAGGTTTGTACTTTTGAAGACTATACAGCTGTATCCATTTAGTTTTGTACTTTGTTACAACTAATACACATTATTTGGCCAAAAAACTGTTTTTATTTTCTCTTTTTTTGATAGTTTAAATTTCGCCTAAAAGGAACAGCTTGGCAGTTGGAAATGGAAGGCACTACTTGGCAACCTCTGACATTTTATGTGGACAGTGAGCCAAATATACAAAGCAATAGGGATTTTTCCCATGTATCACTTAAAAGATGTCAGGTCAAGTTACCTCTATAATGGCTAAAATTTCATGTAGCAAATGCAACATTATTTGGACCTCTAAAGACCAAGCTGCATAATGGTTACTGTACCTATCTCTTTATTGTGTAACACTGACACTGCAACACTTCCCTGGTACCTCAAATATAGCCAACACATTTGTAGCCTCCCCTGTACATCACAGAACCCTTTTTGGCTGCTAACACTGGCTCTTGCACTCTTCTACCCCTGCAATAGCAATTATAGATTGGAAAGTGATAAAGGTTTAAGATAAGCCAACATTGTTCATTATTTTGGGTTTTTTTTGCTGCTACTGATAGGGCCACTTGGTCAAAATCTGTTACTGTCAGCAGTCCAAAGACACAAGTAGTATGGGAAAAATATGTTTTGGAAACCCTAATGTAGATCCTAGAGCCTTGTCTTCATAAGCAGCTGTTATATCAGTGTACATGCCAGTGAAAGTTTTCAGGAAGTGACTAAATATTAATGTCAATCTCCTGTTACATAATGTCATACAACAATATATATATATATATATATATATATATATTGTATAGATAGATAGATATATTATTGATATATATGATGGCCAAGGACTCCCATGAGATCCAGCCACACTTTTGTTGAAAAAGGTATTTTTTCTTATCCCAGGAGAAGTAAAGCAATTGATAACTGATAATGTTTGATTTATTGTGCATTTTAGAAAGGTGTTGTACAATGTGGGCCAGCTGAGTTAGAATATCATATATTTAGCTTCCCTGTAGCTTTGCATCCAGTGCATGTTTGTGTCCTGAAATGACTTTCATGGGTATAACAGTGGTAGGGCATAAAAAGACAAACGCATTCATTCTTTTAGCGTCAGGATAAATTGCATGTACAATATTAATGATCCTGACTTGATTTGTGGCAGGTGACTTACACCTGAATATTTTCTGTGTTTTTTCTGTATTGGCCTCAGATTTATATGTGTATAAGACTACACAAAGCTTGCCTGATGTATGGTCTAATTTCCAAGCAACTATTAGGAGCTTTTCAATGAAAGCCAAGAGCCTGAGAGATCAGGAATTGCTCGGTGCTGGAATGCTATGATTGTTCTCTTGAAAAAAGCTTTATATTTGGTCCTTTACAAAGAGGAGACAGAGAGAGCAGAGAGTAAAGATGGGGAAACAATAACATAAGGATGGAAAGGATGCTTTATGAGGAATGGCACATGTGGTACCCGTATCTGCAGTAATAAGGACAATGCTTTTGTCTCTGTATAAAATCAAACAATGTAACCTTGACGTGACAATGGCAATGCACTTTTGTATACATGTATGCCTTGATGGAACGTACTATGTGCTTTCAGTAAATATTCTTTATTTTTTTTTAATGTATCTAAATACAAACACACACTTGTATACTGTCTTCATTATTTACAATTACATGCAAAAGAACAAGTTGTCTAAAAAGATTAAAAAAAAAACAATAGACAAGCATGTTAGCGACAAAGGTTATGAGTCCATTTTAAAGAATCACAATGTTTCTGTGTATCAGGTTGCAAAGGACATCATACTCATACCCATTGTGAAGCATGGAGTAGGTTTGGTTATGTTTTGGGGCTGTGTCTGGCATAGTGTGTCTTATGGCTGTGCACAGTCAAAAAGCAGCATGATGTTTCTGGGACAACAGTTACTAAGGTCAGCTTGCAAAGTAAAGAACACCTATTGTGAAGCATGGAGGTGACTTGGTTATGTTTTGGGGCTGTTGTGTATATGCCTATGTGCCACACGTTTGATGTTACCTTTAAAGCATATTTTCTATCTGTTTCTGTATCTTAACTATCTGTACTCTTTTAGTCATGTTTCACATTATTTATTGCAATAGACAGTTAATGTTAAATTCATTAAGAGAATGCATGTCATTAACTTACCAGCACAGACCAAAACTTAAACGTTCAGGCTCTTGGCATCCATTGTAGTGATGACAATTGAGACTAGGTTTTTATGTATGTCTAAAAAATGGTAAATATTTGTCATTTATTTTCTGTTTAATCCTTTAAATGTTGTGGGATAAACAGGGAGATTGCTAGTTCAGATTTTCCCTGCTCAGCAATAGACTTTCCTTCCAATGGAATGGATTTTCAATGCTAACATGTTGCTACTGATGCATGTTATGTGTTGCTGTAATCTCACTGGTTCACCCTAAGGTCTCCTATGAGTTGGTTATAATTGGTTCAGTTGGCCCTAGAGCCACCAAGGGAGGCATCCATTAGCTGATCATCCTAATAGACACCTTACTCAGAATGAGCAAATCCATTACTGTTTATTTATGTTTGCAAAATAGGACATACTTACATAATTAGATAGTTTTCTGCCAAAGAAACAATTTACAAACTTACCAGTATTGGAGTGTAAACAGCAAGAAGGCCTTGCACCAATTAACAATGAGGGCGAGAACCATTGGAAACTGATGAACCCTTTTACTAGCTAATATAGAGTATAACTGAGTATATCATGAATATATACACTAAAACAAATCTTGGCATCTGCTCTGTCAAATCATTATCAGAGTGATACTTGCTGAGTTATATTCATCTATAAACCTTGTGTTTCAAAATGATTTGCAACTCCACTTCAGGATGTTCCAAAATTACCATACTTCTCTGGCCGTCATGGAAAACAAGGACAAAAATTCCTAAGGATTTCTGCTTCTTGTATCATCTTCCTTATCTTTGTGACTTGTAAGCTAAAATTGATCTATAACAGCGGTCGCCAACTGCTGGAAATTTTTGGTGGTCCGCTATTCTGGCTCAGGGAGGTGGGCAGGTTGTGTCTTGGGCTCAGACCTGTGATGGAAGAGTGGGTGGGTTCTGGTATTATGACATCACTCTGGGGGGAAGTTTCTTCCCCTTTGAGTGACACACAGCTCACCGTGCATGCGTGGTCTGGAGTCCGTGAAATTAGTAGACCGTGACAACCATAAGGTTGGCGACCACTAATTTATAGCATACACGTATCATAGGCAAACTTAATATAACCAAATAGGAACACCAGTAAATTATTATGTGGTCCTGAATTGAAGTCTTTTGTTCAGCTTTTAGAGGTTTGCACATACAATATTTAGAATCTCAGATTGATCTGTACCACTTGTCATGGCTGGAGACTTATACGCTTGCCTGAATATTTTCTGTATTTAGAATGTATTGGCCATAGATCCTTATGTGCAGCTATTTGAGACTCCTCATAGCTTGTTTGATGTATAGCCTGATGATCTCTAGACAACTACTGAGAGCTTTTTAATGGAAGAGTGCAAGAGCCGGAATGATCAGGTATTGGTCTGTGCTGGTAAGTTAGTGTCCTCTCCATGGATATAACATTAACTGTTCTTTACAAATAAATATATGAAAGCAGAGAGTACAAAAAGTACACAGACCTAAAATAAGGAAACAATGACATAAAGATAGAAAAGATGCTTTATGGGAAACAGCAAATATGTTATGGCACATAGACAGATACAAAGCAATGGTAAAACCCATGTTAATATTGTTCAGATATGCTAACATTTTGCTGTTATAATTTTTCAAAATCTGGAACCAAATAATTGTGTAATTTTTTGTGTGTATTAAATGTGTTTATTTAAAAAACAAGGTTCTAATAAAATTATAGGGCCATTTAGAGCTCTATCCATAAAACAGGGAATCTGACATTCCCTCAAAAATTCCCTAGTGGGAATCAATTACTGCTATTGAAACACATGGACCTGGAAGATTCCTTGCTTTACCTCTCAAATGTGTAAATGTCCAGAAACTGCTGCTGGATGCCTCCATTCCCAAGAAACTTAGAACAGTCACTTAGGTGACACTATATAGAAGTGTTTTTATTATTAACATGGAGGAACCCCTTGATATAACATTCAGGTGTTCAGAGAACCCTTGTCATAATTACTATATCCACAATACATTAGTATGGTGGTCAGTAGGAAGAATGCCTCTTACATTACTGGCCAATGGGAGGAATGTAATGCTTACAGATAGCCAAAAAGAAAATTAATATCATGTGAGAGGAACAAATTTTGCATTATTTAAGAAACCCCTAGCAACCTCTGGAGGAACCCTAAAGCTCCATGGAACCTTGGTTGAGAAACACTACTATATTTTGTTCCATTTTAGGTCTCCATTGTCATACATAAAAGGTCATATAGGAAAGTAAAGAGAGCAGCAGATATGTTGGGCCATCGTGGAGATTAATTAGACATTCCCAAAAGAAGAGAGGACAGTAAGTTCGGAGTGTGCTGGGGAATTGATCATTTCCGTAGAAGTTAAGCTTGCTAGAATATTGTAAGCCAAAAAAATGTTTCTGAAAAAGGAAAGAAAATACCTATGTGCCCACAAATATAAATCCACATATCTTGACATAAAACATAGAGTTTACTCACGCAGGGCATAGTACCAGGCTTCCTAAACATCAGTCATGATGCAAGCCATAATTTAGTTTGTATGTGTTCTTCCACTGATTCATAGGTCTGGCAAGGATTCACCCCTCAAAGTTTTGGTGTAAATTATAACTAGACACTAAGTTAAACCTTACATGGGGCTAGGGATCTCTGTTCTGCCCTCAGATAGCCCACTTATTGGCCACTTAGACAACAAAGACTTTAACATTTGACTTCTCTATGCAGAACAAAATACAAATTTGGCCTGAAGATGGACTTCAAAATATAGGCTCCTCAAGCAATATGATTGTATACAAATACACAAATAGGAATACAGTATGTTGAAAAATACTGAAATATATTACCAGCCTGATCTTGACTGTGGCATGCAAGAGCCCTTTTCATTATAACCTTTTTACCACACTGCCCCACCCCCTACCCCTTTCCCCTTAATAAAACCAGTGATACAGATGTGGTGAAAATGGCCGTCTTGCCGTTTATTACCTTAAAATAATTTAACATATTTACATATTTAAATAACCATAAATAGCACCCATAAAACAGCATCAATAACATATCAACCCCATACCAAACACTTCTACCTCAGGTGGCAGGTCCCTGCACATATTTAACCCAACTTTAAACCATCAACCAGGGATCTGCGTTATTTGATAAATCAACTGAACTCAAGGACCTCTCACCGCCTACAACACATCCCCACCCCTACCAACCACAAGGGCGGGCGGGAATCTCTCTCAAATTTATCTGTAAAATGTCTGCCCCCTTTTTCTCCTTAGCCTTTTATGTCCTTTGTTACCCCTCCTATTGTTATCACAAACCTAACCAATCCCAATAGTCTAATCATAAAACCTTCCCCCTCACACCATCTCCTGACCTAATGGCCTCCCCCCCAGTCATGTTTGCCCCCGTCTAGCTCCCAGGGGCCTCCCTGTATATAAATTACCAAATAATGATTCTTTTTTTCATCCATCTACAACTTTCACAACAATGGTCACCCCCACCTTTGCAATCCACCATCCTGCTTGGCAACATATTTATGGTTACACAGTCATTCCTCTAACATAAAGGTATTCTTATGATTTTGTACAATCAAGCTTCGGGCACAAAGGACATCATTTTACTATGGCAAGCCGCATACAAAGCTGAAATGTGAATCAGTCCCTGCTAGCAAAGTACAATCTGCTATCAACACTGTTTAAAATGAAGGAAAATAATGTTTTTGATGAATTTTCATTCTCAATGAATTTCTTAGCATAGTTTTTGTACATTCAAAATAAAACATCATGTTTTGTTTAACATGCTGCCATCAGATAAAAGACAAGGACTGTACATATCCTTTATAGTTATTGAATCCACAACACTAACAGAACTAAATGAAACTGGGAGCATACATTTGTTTTCCCAAAAAAATCTGAAGATCTCGGCCAAACTTGCCCATTTTGGTGAAATATATTAGAGCTATTAGGAAAAGTGAAATGAGGGTATTGTATTTTTGGTGGTGTTTAGGGTGTAATGGTCACTAAGTGTTACTGAAGCTCCTTCTAAATGTCCTGGTCTCTTCCCAGGCCAAAATATCCCCTCATTGCCCTGACATAACAAATATAGCAAAATGTAAAACAAAAATAATACAGAAACAGTAGAAAAATGGGTCAAAGGAGAACAACTAGTAAAGTACTTATAAAACAGTGAATGTGCAAATCACTGAATGATTCCCTAGTGAAGAATCTTCCAGTTCCATGTGTTTCAGTGGCAGTAATTGATTCTCAACCAGAAATATTTCAATGAATGTCAGATTTACTGTTAACTAAATAGAGCCATAGGAGTGAAAACTTCAAACATTTTCTTGAATAAAATGTTGGAAAAATATAAAATATTTTATTCACATGTATAAAAGAACATATTATTTAAATATTAACTAATTATTTTGTCAGTTGTGTGTTAAGAAAAGCATATTTACACCTATGAGCAAACATGTATCAGCACCTGTCAGCGAATCTTAAATCAATGTCAAACTGATGCCAATATTATTATTAAACAGGATTTATATAGCGCCAACATATTAAGTAGCGCTGAACGACACATATGATAAGGTATACAATTCTGTTTTTTCTTTTTTTCTCTAATAATTCTCTAATGCAGAGGAAATCACAGCTGCTGGTCTATAAACAGCTTACTTTATTATCTACTAATGGTAGGGAAAAACATTAAACCCAACATGTTTTCTATGAGTTACATAAAAACGATATAGAATTAATATTTTGCCACATGGTATTTCGCTTCATGACGTGTTACAGAAATTCCTAATAAGCAGATGACAATTTTTCAAATATCATTATTATACAGATCATGGTGATGTACAAATATTTAAAAAAAAGACCTTGTTTTCCTGTATCATTAGTAATTATTTATCCTGTATACATGCAGCAATCTTTGTTCCTCGATAACTAACTTCTAACTAATCTAACTTCTCGATATATATATTTATATATATATATATATATATATATATAGACTATATAATATTAGTATGCATAAGATATATGGATACAATGCACTATAAATATGTATTTTTAATATGAAAGCAACAGGAATAAAGGATCAAGATTTTGAGGACCACTTTAATCAAAGCCCTAAAAAAACAATGACAACAATGAAACTGGACAGAAACATTGATCTTCTATCCCAATGCATTCATCATCATCTAGCTCAGTGTAGGTATCACCAGCTGAGATTTCAAGCTAGTACGTAGCACAGATCTTGTTATCTGTTGCTAACCTTTCCATCAGTACTCAAGTCTTCAGTGTCAGCACCATGGACAGTGTATTCCTTCTGCAATGTCAGCTTTCGGCATTTGATTTTTACATTTAAGGAGTATATATTGGAAAATCTTTTAAAGTGCTGTTGACTATATCATTAGCTACATAGATAGTGTGTTGTGGTTGTAGTACAATTGCTGTTCATCATTAGGACAAAAATTTAAATTCATTGCAAATGTACTATCCTACCACCTGCTGGGGTTCCCTTCTTGTTCCATATTGTGATGTGCAGCCTAAACAGGCAAATGAGAAATTCCATATAGCCAGTAAGCAGAGACAAGGCTTCAAATTTACAGCAAAATGCATCAAATATCAGTTGTCAATGATAGAGTTGACCGTTTTAATACCATTTGGGCATGTTGGGTGTATTTTCAATACTCAGCCTTGTACGGCCAAATGATGGGCTGCTTGAACATTAACAACTGCTTGAGGGTCTCTACTGACTGTTTACTAAACAAGACCTTATGTTCAGAACTAGTTATGTTTTAGCTAATTATCACAAGGAATTTTATATGCTCCGGTAATAAAGTATTGCTGATATGTGATAATTCAGATATGTTATCACTGTCTTACCCCATTCCTTCCCCCAGGTCCTCCTCTTTTCCCTCCCCTTTTGTTTTAGTTTTTTATATATTTGTAATTTTTCTACATAGGGATATTTTTGTTTGATTAGTCACACAGGCTGTTTATTTGTTTAATGTTTATTTACATTGAAAATGCTATTTACTAGCTGTTTTGGAGAACTGATGTTTTTATCCGGCAAATATTATATGTGTATTTTGATACATTACGATTCTGTCTATGCAGCAACTGATATTTTGATTGGTGCACAATAAACTTTGTGTAATAAAAAAAAAAAAAAACAGTTGTTCAAGAGAAGCTGTTGATGGGCAATTGTAATTATTGTGTTTCCATGCAGAGTGAGCAGAGTTGTGTGATTTGCAGTGCTAACAAAGCTGAAATATTTTGGCATGTAAAGGGTTTGGTATGCATTTCAGTTGTGAATGGCTACTGTTCCAATTTATTGTACAGTATATACTGGTCTTAATTGCACCAAACTGAAAAGACAGATCCATATTGAACACTTTTGTATTCTCATGTAGCACAACTGACCTGACACAGACCCTAACAAAAAATACTGCCTGAATGACAATACTAATTATTAAAAAGCCTCATTGTTTAAACTGTCCTAGAAAAATGGCTTTGTTTTATAAAGCATATTCAATTTCAGCTGTCATTTTGTTTAAGGAGGACTAGGATTGTTCAGGTAGGCGTACTGCTAGATTTTTTCACGATATAAAGGTGTCCCAATCTCACACTTTATATAGTAACATACACAAGATCATACTGCTAGGATCATACACATTTTATTTTATATTTTTTACAAATTATACATTAAATCAAGAATTTACCATTTGTTTCACATTTACCATGGTTTCACATTTACCATTTGTTTCGCATGAGCATGTTTGTTGTTCTTCATACATAATTTATCCATTATTCAGTTCAATAAAATTTGTTTTTCATGCATTATTATGTGATTAATCAAAGTCTAACACAGGAAAGTTCCATGTTGGTAAAAATGTTATCCATCTGAGGAACATCCACTTCCTCGGGCACAATGACCCATGTACATCAATCAAGTGTTATAAATGCGTATGTTCACATTGCATATACAGTTGACAATCGAAAATCCGGCCATCGATAATCAGTTTCCTTCAGTTTTACGGCATGAATTTCGGAGCACATTTTCAATACAGGGACTGTAATACACTGTTTGGCCACTTATGTTTTTATGGCACTGTTCTGCAGAAACAGCTTTTAGGTCTTGCTTGCTAAACTAAATACATGTTGAGACGTCCCTGCTGCCTGGTCCCTAGAACTGTGTCAGATGTGCGGGAGCTGGGAAAGGAAGGCTGGCCTGTGTGTGGAGGTAAGTATAACTTTCAAAAATCTGGAATTTTCGGAGGTTCGGAGGTTGCCGGATTTTTGAATGTCAAATGTATAAATCTTGGTCCAGCACCCTTTTTTTCCATCTATGTCACCAGATCTCGAGCCTGCGCAGTGCGGGACTGGGTGACTTAGAAAGAAGACGGAAGATGGGGAAAGAAGATGGTGCCGCTCGGTGCTGCTTCCTGCTCACTGAGACAAAGTAGGAAACCAGGACAATGTGGGACCTGATCCAGGAAAGCTCTGGAGAGATCGATGAATCTGCAAAGGTAAAGGTGAGTGAGTTTTTTTTCAGTTTACTTCTGCTTTACGATGACAACTGGTTGGCATGGTCAACCGTGGTCAAACAATCTTTGTTCTTCTTTAATAAATAAACCTAATTGTTCAACCAAAACTGACAGTTCATGTTGAATAACTCACCAAGTATTTCCATTTCCTCCCACTGATGTTCTTGTACTGTAAATATCACAATGGTTTTACACCCTTCAAACTTGGTTCTCCACTAGTCCATCCTGTTTAGGCATTGGAGAAAGAAGCACTCGTAGGTTGACACACTTGTTTGGTTTGGTCATGGTTGTAGTGGCTAGGGCAAGCACCAGTAACTACATGACCTTTCGTTGTTTCAGTCCCAAAGAACTATAGGATGCTATTAACTTTTAAAGGAATTATGCAGTAAATATATAATAAAAACAGTAGGGAAGTATTGGCTGCTTCTAGAAAGTGCTTCTAAGACAGGTATTTTGCTTTGTGAACGTTCCTTAAAGGGTTACTGCTGGTTTTTAAAATAATTTTATCATCATATATTCTAATTTCCACTTATATATTAAATTGTGCGTTCCCTTTAGCTAATTACATTATCATAAAAGAACAGGATGACACAAATTGTTGAACACTGGGGTCACATAGAATCAGACTCGCACCCAGACATTCATTCTAATTGGAAGCAGGGCGTGTAAAACATAACGCAATCTTTGTGCTTCAGGAGATAGTTCCTGAAGAATGGTAATGAATGCTGGTAAGACAAGGATTATTAAGGAATATGGGGCAGCAAAGGTGGCCAAGGAGTAGGAAGCCTGTTGCAGTATGTAGAGAAAGCAGCGTAAATGAGGATTTCTAATGAAATGCTGTAGCTGATAGGTGGAGGTGAAAGTAGGGAATCACTTCTTTAGGGTGATCAGGAGCGTTGCTGAGTGATTTGTCACTTCATAGAGGACATAAAAAAATAAATAAGGGCGAAAAAGAAGGCGAACTAGGCTGAGATGTAGCGACTTAGCCACAATGGATTATACAGGGAAAATGTTGGAGAATAAAAACAAGTTAGATCTTGCACTAACAAAGTAATTTAAGGGCACTGGAACAAAATTACTGCTACATGAGATCATTTAAAGTGTATTTATAATCACCTTAGCTTTAGCAATGCATGTGTGACATTGTAACATTCACAAGCTTCCTCGGTGGTGCCAACGTTTTCTTTCGCCAGCGCCACCGAGTATGGTTCTTAAGCCACATTAATTGGCCAAGCTGGAATGACTTTACTTCTGAGCATGCACATTGAAGTTCATTCATCCTGGCACCCGGGAGATACTGGAATTACACAATTGGCTAAAAATTGTTTCTATGTGTCTGCCAAAAAATCTACATGAGTTTAGCAAGATAAGCTTAGCAAGAATATTATAGATATTTTGCTTGCTGGTGCTTTAGATTGTAAAGTCACTGGCAGAATTTTTTTCTTGTCTCTTCTGCAGTTGTTCTATCACTTCAACATGTATTGCTGTATAATTGGCATTGGCATTCTTCCCCTTGTTATAAACATTTATGCGGTATTATTAAAGGACAACTTACTGTATTATAGAAATGAAGAAAACATGTCAGGGCTTACATTACTGACCTCTTCATCTAATCCTCGTGGTCTACCTGACATGCTGATCATGATTTAATACTTTAAGTATGAAGACTTATGACCTTTTCTAGATTGCTGATCTACATGAAGGGTACTAAAGCTAGAAGATAAGTATAATTATCAGATAACCAGTATTATCAGAATAAAGTCACCTGAGATAAACTGAATTCAGGGGAGAACTGCCATCAGTTAACATGGATTTGAAAAGCAATGTTTTAAATATTCGCAAGGCTTTTGCTAATAAAGCAAACATAAGAAGATCTCATAAAAAGTGCCTTTGATGGCTAAGAGTACACTTGGATGTCTGCTAGCTATAACTTCAGCTTAAGCTACGTACACACTTCCAATTATTATCGTTGGAAAACGAACGACGAACGTTCATGCACGATATATACGAACGATCGTATAGCAACGATTCTGCACATAGAGTTAACGACACAATCGTTCGTAGATATTGTACACACAATAGATACGATCGTTTGAGCGATAGAGGAACTATGTGCACGACAGGAAAGTGACGGACGTTCGTTCATCACGCATGCTCTGAACATGGACGATCAACGAACGACCGTACACACGAACGATGTTCAACGATCGTCGTCCAATCCGATCCGCCGGTCCGGTCGTTCGTTTCCAGCGATTTCCTCGTTCGTCGGCGTCGTTGGTTACTTTTTTACGAACGATTTTTTGCCCAATCGATCGTTCGTCGTTCGATTGGAACGATAAAATTGGAAGTGTGTACGCACCTTTAAGCAAGTCCCTGTGGTTGGTGCTAATTTATTTTTATTGAAAACACTTAGAATTTGGCAGTAAAGTGATACTTTCAACAGAGCAATATATTTCCATAAAGATTGTATATCTGTTTGGTGTGTTTATTACATTTATAAATGGCACATTAGCCCATAGTAGCTACACAGTTATTTGCATCTAATTAGAAGTATTTATTTACTTGAAAACTTTGACAGTATGGCCTTCATTTTACTGCTGATTTGTTTTTGTTGCGCATCACCTATAATGCATATCAGTGTATTGGACTGGCTATTGGTTCACATACACCCCTCATGTAGTCTTTGCTCTGCTTTGGTGTAGTGGGGGGGCACGCTGACTTTTTTTGGGACCCCTGAGTGCACACCACTGATAGCCTTTACTGTTACCATGCCCCCCTATTTCTTTTATGATTACCCCGCTGCCGGTGTCATACCCAGGGACGGATATAAGAAGGTGCAAAGTGTGTCATTGCATGGGAGGCCAACAGGGGCACTCAGTTCGGTGGGGGCTCAAGGCAGTTCTGCACAGGGGCCCACTGTTGATTATGTCCACCACTGGTCATAACTTGGTGTACTGCGGGCCCCACAATTTCAACACACCACAGAATGCACGCCACCACACATTTTTTTTTAATGGCACACAAAGGAAATGGTAATGTCAGAACACTGAATGTGAAACAAAGTTCTTACTTGGCAAATTTCCCATCATGTCTACACAAAGTGAATTTGAACAATATAGCCTTTGTTGTAACTGGCCACTACTACTAAAAGGGCCTTGCAATAAGCAGAATTAGCATTTCACAAAAAATTGAAAACAGTGAGGAGCAATTATAAGTGAAGTTCAGCATCTAGTTTTGGAGGCACTGGTATGCCCCCATGAAAGGTAGGGTAACATAATCGCCCTTTGTGCTCATATGGCATGTCTTTATCACTGTTATGACATTCAAGGATTTGCTTCCTTTGATTTCTGTATGCATGGAACTGTTTTATTTTGATCAGTTTGTGTGGAGAACATTAAAGAAATTATTTTGTTTGTAAAAATGTGGAAATTAAGCTGTTTTCCTTACTTTGAAACATTCAGAATAGATCTTCTAGGAATTTTTTGAGTTGCTTACACAATAATTTGATTCTGAAGTCAACTGTGTTTGACAGACTTGGCTGTTGTAACTGTGCATCCTGAATAGCTGTGTATTATTTTTAGTACTTACATTGCATGTTATTTGTATTGATATGACACTTCATCTTAGCTATGGGGGTCTTTTCATCAGAACCCAGCTGGACAGCCGCTGGCTAAAGAGGCACCATTGCAAAACTGGATCTAGGAACTAGGCCTATTTGTTCTGTGCTCCATGATGGTTTTGTTTCTTGTGCTGATACCAGGAATCTAGGACAAGGTCTCCCGGGGAGAGAGATATTAAGCAGTGTTGAGGATGAGATTGAGTAATTGTTATTGTTCCAACAGAGAAACAGATCCCCCTACATACTCTGATAACATAAATAAATGAAATATAACATAGGTGCCTATGTTACTGGAGTGAACGCCACTTGGTAAAGCCAGCTGTTTGACTCTAATGATGTTTCTAGCTGTCTAGAAAAGGTGTTCCTCTTGCAACCACTATAAAGAGTATACCAATTTAGGAGGTTTCGTTTCCCCACTGACCCCACTGGAGACCTGAAAATCACTTTAAGAGTTCCTCAAGGGTAAAAAGGCTGAGAAAGACTTCACTACAGTTACAGCCAATGGCAACCTAGGAAAACTTTACACAAAACATACTAAAAAATAGATCCCCATCCTATACTTATCTTGACTTCTGTTTCCAAAGCCTAATGTAAAAATGTCCTTTTGCCCAATGCAGAGGCACATTCTTGTGGAATTGTTGTTTGCATACATAATTTTCCTAAGAGGCAGTGGTAAAGCTAAGTAATTATTTCCTTTTGAGTGGAATTTCCATTTTTATGAAAAGTCTGCTATAATACAATCATAAGCTTAGTTCCAACCATAAACCTAACCATTGACATCAACCTGACCCACAAAGCCAACCCATCACCTCCGTATAACCTCTAGATTTAGCCATAATATGACCCTATAATCTATAAACCTCAGGCAAAGATAAAAGGTATAGGACAGGCTTTACATCAACTATGTAACATCATGCTATGTAATTTAATAAAATCTTAGTTGCCTCTCCATAATACAAATAAATATTGGGCTCTAAAAACATTCACGTCACTTTGCACACTAGCATGAACTGATTTGTCCTGAGATATATGGGTGGATTTTTATGTGATTATGTCTCAGCAAACTGACCCAAGGAGATTACACAAAAAGGAAACTGCTCTTCTACAAAAAATACTGAACAAAGAATTCCTATTTGCTTGGATTTGTTTTCTAAATAGCTGTGGATTATAGTGATTGAGACGCCCTAGATCTGTATGTGAGTATGGAATATGTTCTCCTGGGAAGTGGTGATAAATGGTCTCCATGGCATCTCTTTTATTTAGGAATACAAACTGTCAGATCAGCTAGAGAGTACTAATTGCAGGAAAAGAACCATTCTGACTCATGTCAATTTAATGGAATTTCTGTGATAGATGTTGCTCTCTAGATTGTCTCAATCTTACTTTCTCTTAATCAATAAGTCTCCAAAACACACTGTACACTGACTTTGCATAGTGTTCATCATTTGTTTGCCACCACCTTGACCGTTGACCCATCGTTGCACTCTGTAAATAAGCACATGTACCCCGTGGCTAAGGAGGGTATGGGACACTTTGCACGTCCCTATGTCTGCCCCAGCATTTACCTATTTAAGATAAAGGTAACTCTGCCAACCTGTCAACAATGTCATTGACATTGTCATATTGGTTTCCTTGTCAACTAGCATCAAGATGACTTCTGAGGTCCATTTGGTTATGTCTCCTCATGTGTGCATGCAAATGCAATCCTCACAAAAGAACCACCTTCTAATTTAATTTCATGCCCTAGGTGTTCACAAATTAACACCCATTCTAACTACAACAATAATATTTATGAAACACATCACTTTTTGGACAATTGTGCCATGTTGCATAACCAAAACCAAGTTATTGTTCTTGGGATCACCACAACTATCTCTAAGGATGGATTTACCATTTAGTTTGAAGATAAACTGCACATAGGAAAAGTCATATATATTATGTATTATGAGTATATTTATATTGGTATTGCATTGTAAGTTTGTTTAAACATTTGACTGAACAATTTGAAGTAAAAGCAATCAGTGCGCTACAGACAAATAGAAGAAGAACTTAGAAACGCTGTACGTTTTTCTTAAATCACTGTGTATAATGCGCCTTGGCACACAAACCACAACCAACTTACAAGCTGATACAAGCTTAGGCAAAACACAAAAGGTCACTCCGATAAAGTAAGGTACAGAAGGATGAGGCAGAAGACGTAGTCAGGGACAATCCGAGGTCAAGGTAGGCAGAGTTCATGCAAAGGTCAGTAATCAGGCTGGGTCGTTGTGGGTAATAAGTCTGAGCTGGTAACAAGACAACAGAGGTTTAACAAGGTAATCCAATACAAGAACGCACTCAAGAACACGGTAACACAGGTCTCATTAAATGGGCAGACTGCCCAATCACATTGCACCACCTGGCGCTATTGGACAGGGTGAATATTTAAACTAACGAATCCCCTGCTGCCGATTTGGCCGCAGGAAATTTAAAATAAACATGCCCCGCCCTGGGGCAAAGCAACCGACTGCCCCCCCCCCAGGGGATACAAGAGGCAAGCATAGTAGCGTGCGCCTCTTACCACAGGGCCCCTGGACCGTGCTGTGCTGCACAAGTCCGCTGGAGTGCTGAGGATGTGTGCATCACTGCACACGTCCGCAGGGATGTTGGGGATGCCATTTGTTGAACAGTAGTTTGACCAGAACAGATCCCTCTGCCAGAGCGGGAAGACGCGCTGCTAGCAGAGCAGCGGCGGCCTTAGCCACGCTGCCTGCTGTGGCAGCCTCCCCTACACTGCCCATGATTTCTGGGGTCGCCGAGGATGATGCATGATCGTCGGCGGGGTAAGTACCTCACACTGTGTTCTTCTTTAGGTTTACATTTATTTAAGTTCTCAATAGTCCATAACAACCACCATAAAAGAGCATCTCACATGGCATTAGTGGGGCTATACCCATGTACTTCCTGACTCCTATATTTGATTGGTGTGCACATTGAATAGACAAAACACATCTCAGTAAAACAAAAAGCTCATTTCATGCTGAGTTCTTTTAAAATGTATGGTATGCCTACTGCAAGAAATTTTTAAACAATAAAAGATGTGTCTGATATTTGAACCTTTTTTAATAATCTTCATAGAAATAATAATGTTCTGCATAATTCATATTTAGATGTAGTTTTACTATAAACTGCTTTAGCTGTTTCATCTTTCACATATGTTAGAAGCTATGTCCCTGCAGAGAAAATTCTATTTTATCTCTTCTGTTTATCATTGATCTATACCAAAGAAAGTTTATTATTTGTCACTGTTGTTTACTTTGGTGGATGGTAGTGTGAACATTTTAGGAGTGTTCATTTTTCACCCAGCATGATTTAATTAACCTCTGTTATGAGTCAATTGTGTTTTGGAACAGATAGAACCGCAGAATGGAACAGTTTGTTGGCTGTAAGATAAAGCCGTGTTTCCGCCTATTAGTTGTAAGGGGATATGAAAAGTTATGGCAGCATTTAGAATTTATGATGTGCTAAGAACTGAAATAGAAGGCAGATAAAATGTCCAGTATATCTAATATTATTATCAAAGATCTTTTAACTATTCACATATGCCCCTCACCACCCTTACCTTTAGTACAACTTCATACTTTATTGGAATATTGCCATACAAACCTTGAACAATGTGTAGAGGGCTTTGCATTATTCTTCAAGTAAGTTTGGAGAGGTTCAGTAACAAATGAAAAAAGAAAGTATTCTTATGAAACCGCAATTTTTATTCAAATATTATTAAAAGCATTAATGGTTTACCAACAAAAGCGTGCACATTCGTTAAAGGGGGTGGAATTTTAAAGCATCATTAGAATTACTTCTGCCTAATAATATGAAAATGTTGTGATGAAATAGAGATCATAGAACTTGGAGAGCAATGTTTAAAGTTGGGCGGTGTGGAGTATGTAAAATACTGCATAGTGTACAGGATTGGTCAGTCTATGTTTTATATAGCATGGAATGGGGACATTCCATCAAGCACAATCATTTACCATTTACACGAACATGTACACCCATCACATCATATCCACCCAAACCAACTAAGAAACCCAGTTAGTGAATTTGTAGGCACACTGTAGGCAGATCTACATATCCTGGAACCCCCATTTTCTGCATATCACTTTCTTGCCTTGCCTATTGCTGACTCTGATCACACTAAATTAATGTGAGGATAGGTAAGTGGGGCTACCACATCAGTCACATTTCATACATACTTTAAAAGCAACAGTTTTCCAGGGATCAAGGCACTTCCCTTGCCTAAAAGTATTGGGAAGAATGATTTAACAGAAAATATGAATAGGGGCTTTTGTGCAGCTGGTCTAATGTCCCCATGGTTTTTGATTTTTTAAACACCATGCAAAGCAATCAAATCTAATTACATCTAAAATAATTATGGCATCAGGAATAGACCACCATATTTAATTTTATTTAATTGCTCAAAGCTCTAGGTGTTGTAATCCTTGCAATTGTTAATGCATCTATATGTGCTGAAATTGGAAACAATCTGTTTCTGAATGGCAGCTTTGCAGTAGTTGTGGAGGCTGAACTTTTGTGTGAACAAGTCTTTAAGATTAAAGATTAAAAAAAATTGCAGATTTGTTTTGGATGGTCTAAAGCTGCGTACACACTTCCAATTTTTATCGTTGGAAATGAACGACGAACGAACGTCGAACGACCGATTGGCCAAAAATCGTTCGTAAAAAAAGTAACCAAGACGCCGACGAACAAGGATAGTCGTTGGAAATGAACGACCGGACCGGTGGATCGGACTGGACGACGATCGTTGACCATCTATCGTGTGTACGGTCGTTCAGTGATCGTGCATGTTCTGAACATGTGCGATGAACGAACGTTCGATCGATACAGGCTGTATTGTGTATATGAGTGTGTGTGTGTGTATATATATATATATACATATATATAAATATATATTCATATATATACACACACACACACACTCATATACACAATTCAGTGTGTATATATATATA